>NC_046642.1:27643960-27876679 GCF_900324485.2 Mastacembelus armatus | reverse complement strand
ACAAACATTCCTCTGGGCCCTGGGCTCAATATGATCTTCTGGCCTGTTATTTGTAATGATGTGGTGATGATCTGACATATTGAATGTGTTTTTTAATATTGGATGTGTTTGTAATAATTCCTGACCTGTTGAATGTATTTTTGAAATGTTTTTGACCTGTTGAGTATTTTTTGAAATGATTTTTGACCTGTTGAATGTGACCCCATAATAATTTTCTGACCTGTTGAATGTATTCACGAAATTTTGTTTTGTTTCCTACTCTATGTGTTTTTGAAATGTTTTTGACCTGTTGAATGTATTTTTTGAAATGATTTTCTGACCTGTTGAATTTGACCCCATAATAAATTTTCTGACCTGTTTGAATGTATTCACGAAATATTGTTGTCCTACTGTATGTGTTTTTGAAATATTTTCTGACCTGTAATAATTTCTAACATTTTGAATGTATTTCTGTGTACAAGGTCTTTATTATCTCATTGTTAAAATAAAAACACACCACAAATCAATATACAACAATACATTTATTATCATCACTCAGAAATACACATTGAATACATTTAAACTGCAGTGTACTGGCTCATTACACACACACACACACACACTATCTTTAATATCACTTATTTCATCACACATCTGAGAAATAACATTGAACACATGTAAACTTGTTGTGACAGATGCAGGTCTAATTCCAGACAGACAAAGCTGGAGACCCTCTGGTCATTGCGAGCCAGGTTGCTGCCATATGTTTTTAATAAACATGCTGTAGCTCATGCCTTTCGGATGTGGCTCAGAGAAAAAACAGACAGTGCTCCCCACAGGTCACAGAGAAGGGCGCCTGAAACCTGACACGTGAATAAAGCACTTCTGCGGGTTTTTCAGGAGAAACCGGCCAATATGGGGATTGAATCTGTCTGGGGGTGTCCCGAATCTGAACAAAAAAATATGCTTGCCGACCACTTGGCAATATAGCCACCATGCTCTCCGGGTAAGTTGAAGATCGGTGTTTACAATCAGAGCGCAGGACGTTTGGTTATTTTGACTGGTCAGATGGTCACAGGGCTTCACGCCCACAAAATAGGTCTGTCGCCAATTATCTTTTTAGCAGCACCAGTCATTTCGATATGTTCATGTCTCATAATAATCCACCAACACCGTCTGCTGTTGACACTTCAATAACTGAATCGTGAGACTGCATAACAGATTAATTTAACGGTGCGTACGGGGGAGTCCTGAATCTGGACTTCCAGCGACATTTCCGGTTTGATTAAAGACACATTTCCCCCACTCCCGCCATCAGGCCTCCAGTTAAAGCAGACAGCGCATAACCCTGGCCAAATCTTCACGCGTAATCGCCACGGCCTTCGTCTTTAAGAGGCGTCACGGTTTTCTGGATTAGTGGTTAAATATTCAGCCGTCTGACGCGGGGGAGTGGGGATGAAACGCCTTAGCGGGGTGGCGCCTGGCCTTCAGCATCGAGGCACAGGGTACTCTAGGTCCATATTTGTGACGTGCAGCCCTTAGGGGCCTTGGTGATGGTGTGACAGTTCTGCTTTTCTTTACACTGGTGTATGAGGAGCTAGAGTCTAGCTCATCTTTACCTGTCTTATACTCCTGTATGACCCGGTCGTGCCAGGGTGTTTGGTACTGCTGATAATGGCACATTCAGATCTGCAAGTGTTTTTAGAAACTGCTCCCAAGCGTGAGGAGTCAGAGACCCTGAGACACGATGGGGTGCAGTGACTCTTTTAATTAAATCGTATAAGTGTGAGCCTCTGATCGTCTGATTGTTGATTCTAACCTCACCCTGGGCTGTCCATGAAAACACATCTGGTGATCTAGACAGTGCAGACATGATGTGCTCTGCATTTTTTCTCTGTCTCTTGGGAACATGTTTCAACACTTCATCAGCCACCAAATCACGCACCCTGCTCTCATCGCTGGGCGCTCCCACACTCTCATCACCACCACCATCACTATCTCCTGCAGACCATTGCACGGGAGGAGGCAGTGACAAAGTCAACACACTCTTTTCACGCTCCCCCTGTCTCACAAGCGCAAGGTACCTCTGTAGAATTGCAGTGTACTTTTTGGCCTTGTCATGCACATCAAGCCCTTGGTCATATAAAACAGCAGTCATCTCCCGGTCAAGGTCATTCTGAGCAGCCTGCCTTATGTTACCGCTGGCATGGTTTTGCTTTAACATCTCCAGCTGTTGATGCGGTACAAGATACATTTTCTGAGCATGCTCCATATCTATCTATTGGCGATGAGGCTGATGATTTCAGGTAAGGCTGCTCCTAACAGCGAGATGAGGAAACCTCCTGACTGATTGATAAGCTTCCTCTTCCTGATGCCTGATAGTTTCCTGTCAGCTACCCGTCTGATCACCGATTTACACTTCTTCAGCTGTGTATACTGCTTGTCGCTCAGAGGAATATTCCCCTTTAACACATTGAGGGCAATCTCACACAGAGCGGTAATAAAGTCCTTGTCACAGCTGTTTATGATGGCCCTGCGTTGCCTCGGTGGTGATTTATAGAGGAGCTCCAACAATGGCAGATTTCTACGCATACGGTGAGACATTGTCACTTGCCCCGTCTGGGGATGTACACAACCTGCTGGGTAGAGAGCAGGTTTGTTCTAAGCCTCAGATGGTCAGGTGTCTTTGCTTTATAATCAATTAGTAAGTAGCCGTATGCCGCACTTGTGGCGTCACTGAACGCCTCTAAAAAGTATTTTGTATTAACAGGGTACATCTGACGTGCAATCAGTGACACCTGGTATCTGTCACGAGGGTTTTTGAACAAAACCAGATAATTGGTGTTTAAACTGATAGTGCGGCTGGCTTTACCCTGTATGAACAAATTCTGTACTAGATAGATGCAGCTGAGATTTCTGTGATGCACATATTTCGTGAATACATTCTGCACCTCCAAATTACCGCTGGCATCATTCATCAAATCATCAATAACCAGGAGGTTGTTTTTGTCTGGAGGCAAAAGGGTGTCATCACAGAGTGACTCAGGCAGACCGTTGACAAAATTTATGTCAACAATCTTTAGGAGTTGATCGTACGCTGCCTGCCAGCATGAATAGATATAGACAATATTATCAATTCTGTGTGAGATGAGACTCTGTGCATTCTCAATGAGCGTTTTGACAAAGACAGTCTTCCCGCTGTTGGAGGGGCCGCTTACGATTAGGCTGAAAGGGTGAATTAGACGCCCGTCAAATTCCATCTTAGTATCCATAAGGCAATCTGTAGTCAGGCAGGACCCTGCGTTTGTTGTAGACTACACGAACTTTCTTTGAGACACTGACATTCTGCAAATGGAACTTTCTCTTATCACGTCTGATGGTGTCAGTCTCTGTGATGATGTGCTTGTCTGATTGCTGATCAGCCACAAATGATTTAACAAGACCGACTAGAGACTCCTGGGTCACAACAGATGCGTTATTTGAATTCAGAGTCACCCCTTTACATTTCACATGTCTCTTCCCTCTCTGAGTATGATAAGCGTAGCATTTGGGTCCGCCTGAGACAAACTCTGTAATGAAATCATCCTCCCCGTCACCACCACCATCACACAGCTCGTCTGTCAAGTCACCTAGGTAAGGGCCTAGACTTGGCATCCACTCACCGGGTCTAGATGTGAAAACGACAGAGTCAGTATCACAGTACAGCACACGCTCCTGCAACTTGTCCAACAGATCGTAGAGCATCAGTCTGGCATGGGCAGTTGTCACAGCACCAATAAACACATTCACATCACTGGCCCTGCCGTCTCGGTCATCACTATGACGCCACTGAACCATGGCTACTTCATCAGATATGAAGCAAAACTGTCTGACATCAAAATGATCACTAAACATTAGCTCTGTGAATCGCTCAGCCTCAGTGATCAACTCACACGTGCCCATGTTGGTCCTCATGCTGAAACGCCCCCACAATGAGTTTAGCAGAAGCTTGTTACAGCTCCTGACTGCTTTATTGACCATGATCTTGTCAGGATTTAGTCTTATACCTTCATGGGCTTCGTAGTCCCGGACATACTCCTGCTTTTCCTCCTCTGTCTTGACATTTTTGGGGTACCCAGAGGCCTCCTGTTTACATTTCAAAAAGGTTTTAACATATTCCCGAAATAATGTGTTAGATTTTTTCGGAAAATGCCACACTTCATCAATGTACACAAGCTGGTAGCCCTTCTCATTAGCTTTTTCAAGCTCAAAGGACACCCACGTCCCCGTCAGCTGTCTCTCACAGTCGGTGTGACTGCAGACAGTGTCCTGATTCAGCTCCTCGCAGCACTTGCGACAGAGGGGGAACATGAGCTTGTGATGGGACCTGTATGGCAACACAGGATGGTACAGGCCTCTAGGGGGGAGAACAGTACACTTGACAAAGCCAAAATAATTTTCAATGCTGTCAAAATTGCCTACAATTATCTCGGGATGCCCCTCCTTGAACCGCCACCTTATCGTGGTGGAGGGGTTTGAGTGCCCGTATGATCCTAGGAGCTATGTTGTCTGGGGCTATATGCCCCTGGCAGGGTCTCCCAAGGCAAACAGGTCCTAGGTGACGGACCAGACTAAGAGCGGTTCAGTGACCCCTTATGGAGCGACAATTGAAGACCGTGACGTCGCCCGGCATGGCGAAGCCGGGGCCCCACCCTGGAGCCAGGCCTGGGGTTCGGGCTCGTAGGCGAGCGCCTGGTGGCTGGGTCTCCCCCCATGGGGCCCAGCCGGGCAAAGCCCGAAAGAGTGACGTGGGGCCGTCCTTCTGTGGACCCACCACCCGCAGGAGGATCCATAAGGGGCCGGTGCATAGTGGATCGGGCAGTGGTCGAGGACGGGGACCTCGGCGACCCGATCCCTGGAAGCTGAAACTGGCTCTAGGGACATGGAATGTCACCTCACTGGGGGGGAAGGAGCCTGAGCTTGTGAGGGAGGTTGAGCGGTACCGACTAGAGATAGTCGGGCTCACCTCCACGCACAGCCTGGGCTCTGGAACCCAGCTCCTTGAGAGGGGCTGGACTCTCTTCTACTCTGGAGTTGCTCGCGGTGAGCGGCGGCGAGCTGGTGTGGGCTTGCTCATAGCTCCCCAGCTCAGCCGCAACGTGTTGGAGTTTTCCCCCCAGAGTGAAAGGGTCGTTTCCCTGCGCCTTCGGGTCGGGGATAGGTCTCTCACTGTTGTTTCGGCTTATGGGCCGAACAACAGTGCTGAGTACCCGGCCTTTTTGGAGTCTCTCGGGGGGGTGCTGAAAGGTGCTCCTACCGGGGACTCCATAATTCTGTTGGGGGACTTCAACGCTCACGTGGGCAGCGACAGTGAAACCTGGAGGGGCGTGATTGGGAGGAACAGCCTCCCCGATACGAACCCGAGTGGTGTTTTGTTGTTGGACTTCTGTGCTAGTCACAGTTTGTCCATAACGAACACCATGTTCAAGCATAAGGGTGTCCATCAGTGCACATGGCACCAGGACACCCTAGGCCGGAGGTCAATGATCGACTTTGTAGTCGTGTCATCTGACATTCGGCCGTATGTCTTGGACACTCGGGTGAAGAGAGGGGCAGAGCTGTCAACTGATCACCACCTGGTGGTGAGTTGGATCCGCTGGCGGAGGGGGAAGCGGGACAGACTTGGCAGGCCCAAACGTACTGTGAGGGTCTGTTGGGAATGTTTGGCCGAACCCACTGTCAGAGGGGTCTTTAACTCACACCTCCGAGAGAGCTTCTACCAGATCCCGGGGGAGGCTGGGGACATTGAGTCCGAATGGACCATGTTTTCCACCTCCATTGTCGACGCGGCGGCTAGGAGCTGTGGCCGTAAGGTTTCGGGTGCCTGTCGTGGCGGCAATCCCCGAACCCGGTAGTGGACACCGGAGGTAAGGGATGCCGTCAAGCTGAAGAAGGAGTCCTACCGAGCTTGGTTGGCTTGTGGGACTTCCGAAGCAGCTGACAGGTACCGCAGGGCTAAGCGTGCTGCAGCCCAGGCGGTGATGGAGGCAAAAACTCGGGTATGGGAGGAGTTCGGTGAGGCCATGGAGAAGGACTACCTGTCGGCCCCGAAGAAATTCTGGCAAACCGTCCGGCGCCTCAGGAGGGGGAAGCAGTGCTCTACCAATGCTGTTTACAGTGGAAGTGGTGAGCTGCTGACCTCGACTGGGGATATTGTCGGACGGTGGAAGGAATACTTCGAGGATCTCCTCAATCCTGTCAACACGTCTTCCATAAGGGAAGCAGGGGCTGGGGATTCGGAGGCTGATCCATCCATCACCCAAGCCGAAGTCACTGAGGTAGTTCGGCAGCTCCTTGGTGGCAAAGCACCGGGGGTGGATGAGATCCGTCCCGAGTACCTCAAGTCTCTGGATGTTGTTGGGCTGTCATGGCTGACACGCCTGTGCAACATCGCGTGGCGTTCGGGGACAGTACCCCTGGATTGGCAGACCGGGGTGGTGGTTCCTCTTTTTAAGAAGGGGGACCGGAGGGTGTGTTCCAACTACAGAGGGATCACACTCCTCAGCCTCCCGGGGAAGGTCTATGCCAGGGTGCTGGAGAGGAGGATCCGGCCGGTGGTCGAACCTCGGATTCAGGAGGAACAATGCGGTTTCCGTCCTGGGCGTGGAACACTGGACCAGCTCTACACACTCTCGAGGGTGCTCGAGGGTTCATGGGAGGTTGCCCAACCAGTCCACATGTGTTTTGCGGACTTGGAGAAGGCATTCGACCGGGTCCCTCGTGACATCCTGTGGGAGGTGCTCCAGGAGTATGGGGTCCGGGGCTCTTTGCTGGGGGCTATCCGGTCTCTGTACAAACAGAGCAGGAGCTTCGTTCGCATTGCCGGCAGTAAGTCAGACCTGTTCCCAGTGCACGTTGGACTCCGGCAGGGCTGCCCTTTGTCACCGGTTCTGTTCATTACTTTTATGGACAGAATTTCTAGGCGCAGCCAGGGGCCGGAGGGAGTCCAGTTCGGGGACCACAGGATTTCATCTCTGCTTTTTGCAGATGATGTTGTCCTGCTGGCTCCATCGAGCCAGGATCTCCAGCGTTCACTGGGGCGGTTTGCAACCGAGTGTGAAGCGGCTGGGATGAGAATCAGCACCTCCAAGTCCGAGGCCATGGTACTCAACCGGAAAAAGGTGGTTTGCCATCTCCAGGCCAGGGGAGAGATCCTGCCTCAAGTGGAGGAGTTTAAGTATCTCGGGGTCTTGTTCACGAGTGAGGGAAGGACGGAACGTGAGATTGACAGACGGATCGGGGCATCGGCAGCAGTAATGCGGTCGGTGTACCGGTCCGTTGTGGTGAAGAAGGAGCTGAGCCAGAAGGCGAAGCTCTTGATTTACCGGTCAATCTACGTTCCCACTCTCACCTATGTTCATGAGCTCTGGGTCATGACCGAAAGAACGAGATCGCGGATACAAGCGGCTGAAATGAGCTTCCTCCGCAGGGTGGCCGGGCGCTCCCTTAGAGATAGGGTGAGGAGCTCGGTCACCCGGGAGGAGCTCGGAGTAGAGCCGCTGCTCCTCCACATCGAGAGGAGTCAGTTGAGGTGGCTCGGGCATCTGTTTCGGATGCCTCCTGGGCGCCTTCCTGGGGAGGTGTTCCGGGCATGTCCCACCGGGAGGAGGCCCCGGGAAGACCCAGGACACGCTGGAGGGACTATGTCTCCCGGCTGGCCTGGGAACGCCTCGGTGTCCCCCCGGAAGAGCTGGAGGAAGTGTCCAGGGAGAAGGAAGTCTGGGTATCCCTGATTCGGCTACTGCCCCCGCGACCCGGCCCCGGATAAGCGGTAGAAAATGGATGGATGGATGGATATCTCGGGATGGCCAATTGGATAATCTTTCTTAGCCTGCACGGTGGGATACAGGCTCGTGAAATCGTAGTAATGTACTTTTTCTCCCTCTGCGCACTCAGTCACATGCAGGAGCTTCATAGCATTCGTCCTCCCGCCAAATAGTGCATCCCTAGGATTCAGGCGCTCAGGCTTCTTGTAGTCTGCAAGAAAGGCCCTGACGTCTGGATCTGTCTGCTTTATCAGATTCCACTCACACTCCCACATCACAACCACACTGACACCATGACGGTCCCGTAGAGCTTCAACTTTGTTGTTAAACTGTGCGTACAGCCCGACATTATTCTCGGCTGCGGATTCTGGGTAGCATTTTATACACCTGTGATAATAGCAGCCTGCAAATTCAAAACATGTGTTTGAGGCAGCATCAAATCCGTCAACACAGTAGGACCCAATCTTGTGTTCGCCACCTCTCAGAGCATGTCTGATCACCCTCTTTTCAGAATAGGCCACGTATTCGAGCCATTGCACAGACACATCTGAGAAAGCTTTATTACACTCGAGATACATCCCGTCATAGGTGAGGGGCAGTGTGTCCTGAGGCAGGAAGAGCTTCTTAAAAACACCCATACAACTTGATGCCAGAGTCGTGAACACAAAAGGGTCGGTCGCGGTACACTGCATGAACGCTGTGCGGTAAATCTTGCAGGCCTTGCGCAACACCGCAACATAATTTCGACAATAATAAGCCAGCTCAGCCTGCATTTTAAAAGTACCATCCTTAACTCCATCATACCACTGCATGAATTTCACCTGCTCACTCTGAGGCATCTTGTCATACCCGTAATGCTCTGGTGTGGGATAGGGGCCTTCATAAAACTCATTTTCAACAGTGTTGAATTTGTGAGGAAAGTACCCTTTAGCCATTTCTTCAAAGCCTAATGCTGCAGGTGTCTTAGCCAGACTCATAGGCAGAAAGCTGTATGAATCGATCCAGCGCTGGTTGTAGTCCTCGTTGTACATCATAACGACCCGACTACCTTTCATGATGACTAGGGGAGTAATGCATTGTCTCACAAGATACTCAAGCACGACATAACTGTCAAAGCCACCCGCGTTGTGCGCAATGAGTGTGTACCCTTTGTACTTTTTGCGTCTAAACTGGCTGATAAATGCAGCCACACAACCAACCCCTGTGTAACAAAACGGGTACGGGTCAACCTTTTCATCCATCTCCATGGCGCAGACATAATGTGCTTCATGTCTCCCGTCATGGTATCTGGTTTCAAAGTCATACAGGATGTATTTTTCAGGGGGTTCCTCCTCTTCCTCTTTAGGCGGAAGCGGCTGGATATAACACTGATGTACCATCCCCCCTCTAAGAGCACCGCAGTGCACACACCGTGGGGCTTTACATTTGTGGCTGGGGCTCTGTTTACAGATCCTGTAGATTTTTCCACACTCCTCACAATATTTAACTGTAGCGCAGGGAATCATGTTGTGTTTAGGGTCAGGTAATATGTGATTGTTGAAGCACTGCATTGATTTACAAATGCGCTTGCATTGATCACATTTGATTGTGGGGCCTGATTGCTGTTCACATGTGGTGAAGCATACATTACACCTGTGTAGGCAATTATGCAGTAAGGGTGTCTCATATGTGTTATAGCAGAGTTCACAGACATACGAGCCGCCAAAAAAACCTTTTGGGTTGGTTATCAGGTAGTAGTGCTCAGCGTGTAGATAAAGCCACACGGTGCGCGGGTGTGGGGTTCTGTGTGTCTGGAAGCAGATTGGCCGTTTTCTAACAGCACCAGCACCAGCTCTGGCGTGATGAAAAATGATTATCTTTGCATCTATTTCCCTCTCAAATCTAGTGACATCACTAAAACCCACCTGCTGTTTGGTGGAAAGACCTACAGATTCCTGTAGTTCTTTAGCTCTGTGTAATATTTCCAGAGCCCCCATTGAGGGATTTTCGGCTCTGATAATACACATACTGAAACATAAATTGTTGTCTGAGGCGTCATTATCAGGATCATACAAATGCTTTCCCTTCCTAGCCAGAATTTCACTATAAGGCACCCTCCCCAGCTTAAGCCGCGTGCCTCCACCCCTCCCTTCTTGTGCCACACTGGCCACAAACTCCAGGTCCCCGTCTGACAATGAATCATCATTGCTCTGGATCGCTTGAGCAACTTCATCAACAAATGTGTCGACGTCATAGCCATTACTGGTCCTCAAGACCGCCTGCACGTCACTAATCAGGGAGGGCCCCCTCAACACGACATTCAACACGCTACCAGCCCGTGATACTTCAATAGCCCTATTTATAACACCGGTTAGACGTTCCCTAACAAGCGCAGGAATCTGTTCAGGGTGAGTATCTATGTCAATGTCCCTAAAGTGTATGGGTTGTCTCAATTCTAAAGCGTCAAATGCCGGAATATCCCTGATTGTGATTAAACCAGCGCCATGCTGAAGACCATTAGGACTGGAGGGGGTGTTAACAGTAGACCCCTCTGTCAGAGGAGGGTCTGAGATCAGTGAACCAGCCACAGAGGCCTGCTGCCCCTGCAGCTGTCGAGGAGACTCTGAATCAACATCAGCAGCAGCAGCATCATCACATAGCACACCATGATCATATGGAATCGCATCAGGTACTAGGGCCTGCTGTCCCTGCTCGTATGTAGGACTAGTGACATGCATCAGACAAGCAGGCTGTGAAACAGCATTACCAGCATCATCAGATACTTCATCATCATCATCATCATCATCATCATCATCATCTGCAATGTCACACACAGCCCTCTGATTGTTTTCTTGCTGAACAATGACTGTAACACCGGGGACATCAGACGTCAGAGCAGGGCGTTTAGCCACGCTGCCCTGTGGAAGAAGGCCAATTCTTCTCTTGAGCTGCACAAACTTTTGGCGTGTGTTTTCAGCCCATCTGTCAAAATCTGTGGTGCTTAATGAGGCATTGAGATATTCTGTCTTTGGTGGCGGATGGATGTTCAACATGTTCATTAACTGTGTGTTTTTGGTACGCATTTCAGCAGCCCAGCGTGAGAATTGATCATGTGTCATTGCCCTCGTTGTTGTTGTTGAGCCAATATCAGCAGCAGCACCATACAGGTTATCACACCCTGCCATTTCTGTCTAGAGAGGTAGAATACAGAATTTGAGCGTCTGTTATGCAGTCGGCTAAAACTGGTACAGCATGCGTGACATACGATTCTAGACGCGTGAGTTTTGTGTCATTGTGCTTCACTGCAGCACAGAGATTTGTCAATAGTTCTAACACAGCTTGGTTTACCAGGACCGTGTTGTCAGCACTGGCCTGTGTGCTAGCATCTGCTGTAGCAGCAGCAGCAGCAACAGCAGCACCAGCAGGTGCTACAGCTGATGCATCACCACCAGCAGAATCAATATCTAGAGCTGACACACCGCTAATCTCTGAAGCCGCAGAATAACAATCACTGTCTGACTCGCTATCTGATGAAGAACAAGTATCAGAGTCACTAGTGTACCCAGCATCAGCCGACCGCATAAGCATAGAAATCTGTTTGCCTCCCTTCCGGAGTGGTTCAACAGGAGGTGGATTAGGAGAAGGAGCACTCTCAGAGTCAGAGTCACTACTACAGCTATAAGCACCATCAGCTAGCCACTCAAGCATAGAAATTTGCTTCCCACCCTTCCGGACTGGATCAACAGGAGTAACATCAGGCGTATACAACAGCGACCTCTCACGCTCCACCTCGGCGGGTGGTGCGGTGTCCTGACTGTTCAGCAACAAATCATCAAAGTTTATGGTAGGAAAACACACAGCCACATCACCTTGAGATGAAACAGCCGCATCCTCCAGCACACCCCGAGTTGAGTCAGATGCTGGGGAATCCTCCTGAAGATGCAGCGGCCAGGCTGTAGCGTCCTCCACCTGTTGTTGCTCCAAAAATAAAGCGGCGGCTGCAGCCTCAGCGACCCACTCCGACCCCCAAAGTTCACTCTCCTTATCGACCACCGGTGTCGCTGTAACACAAGAATCGGTCTTCTTCTTCTTCTGCTCCTCCTTCTTCTTCTTCTTCTGTGCAGATCTCGCAGGGGCAGCTCTCAGTCTCTTGGCCGGTTGAAAATCATCTAGATATAAAGACAGACAAACCGTTTGAAAACAGCGTTATAAACAACTCGTTTATTTAAACGTGTTGAAATGCATTGTATATCAATCTCATACCCTCACTATCGTAATCCCAGAGCTGTCTGCTCATCACACGCTCACGACACAACCCCTCCTGCGGTCGCTCCGCGACTCTCGAGCGGCTGGGTAGCACAGGGCCGCTGGGGCTTGCTCCTCCACTGCACGCACCGCTCTCGACACCCTCTACATTACCAGATAGGATAAAAGATAATCAGCTACACATACACACACCATTACTATTTTTAATATAAAACCCCGGCATCACATACATACTCACCCTGACTGTTTATTTCAGTTAAAATAGCATGCTCTCTGCGTCTCTTTAAAGACAGACGGCCTCTTTGCGACCCTCCAGGATTTTCTGTGAAGCACACCAACATTTTGTAAAAACCACAACTTTCTGATCCTGCTTTAAAACAGGGATACACGTAAGAATAACTCTCACCTTTATCACTCAGGTATGCATCGCCACGATTATCCGGCTCAGCGATGGTCACTGTTGAGCGGACCCATATTTCCATTAGATCCCCACAGTAAGAGCATCACCCAAGATAAAACATATTATAAAATATATATATATAAATGACGGATACATACCTCCAGCAGATGATGATGATGATTGTGGAGAATCCTCATCCACCAACGAAATGGATGCGATACCTGATGGAGTCACGCTATTTTGAAATACAATGTATTCGCTGCAGACGGTCTGATATACACGCTATTGAATCGAGGAACAAACGACGCACGTACCTGACGGAAAGATCATCATGGTTGTTCCCTACAATTCTTGCTAATAAAACAAGCGATAGAAAGACCCTCAGGCGCCTTCTGCAGGTATTTAAATACCCGCCACACATGACACAGACCCTCACACCCACCTCGGCTGCGCGTCACCATGCCACAACCCACAGACATAGGTATGACCAATAGGAAAATTGCGCCGCCCGGTGGGTGGAGAGCGTGACGACGATTTTATGGTTTATTATCTTTATGACTGTCATAAATAACGGCCATAAAAAGTGACCCCCCTTAATAGCCCCCGCCACATAAACCATTATATACTACTAACCAGTACTGAATGTGCAGGAGTATTGGGATTGTCAGAAGGCCAGTGTAGGAGCCAAAACTCTTATTTGATTGTGTTATTCTTACTTTTTGTCTTCTGCCTTGTGCAAGTCTCCCTCTTGCCTCCTCTCTTGTCGAGTGGCCATCTATTCTATATATACAGGTGATGCTACCGGATGGGGTGTGGCTGGAGCAGGAAGTAATGGTCTTTGACGAAACAACTAAGAAGAAACTGAAACTGAATCCGTAGTTGTTCTTGTTAATCTAAAAGTTTTTTACCTTCTGAGCGTTATATCCTCATTTAAGTTCAATAAATCCTACAATATTGTTGGACGTTACTCTTCTGAACCTCCTTAATTTGGATGTTTGAGTCAGACTCTCCAGCAAGTATATGCAACTAATTGCTGAGTTCAAGTCTGTGCATAAAGCCTATCAGGAGCTATTGATAGGGGATGAAGTAAAAAATGTGAGTGGTTAGAACTTAAAATGATAGAAGTTAAAACTTTTATTTCCTCTGTATCTGAATGGCTATCTGGAGCACCTGAGGCTGTTGAATCTGATCCAGAGGAGGTTACTCCAAAGGACAGTGTTTCTCAAGTCTCTCTTAAGTCTCATGGGTCCAGGTCATCTTCAGTAACGTCTGCAAGGATACGTGCGTAAGCCGAAAAGCCGCCATCATGGAAAAGGCTGCATCATTGAAAGAAAACCACAACTTGGAAGAACAGGAAATTGCACTGCAGAAAGAGATGAAAGCATTGAAGCAGGAATGGGAAGCTTTTGAGCTAAAAACACAATTGGCCGTCTCATCATCTAAAATTGCAGTTCTCATGTCTACCGAGGAACAACAAGGACCCCTGGTCACCAATCCAACAGTGGAGCCACCAATAGGTCCAGCAGCAGGCACACAGGTGAGGCAGCCTGATGGAATTTTCCAAAGTGAACATAAAGATTCAATGAATGCTTACTTTGCTGAGATGTCAATGAAAAGTGCTGCTGCAGAGAGTGAGTTTCTTTCTTTAGATAAAGTCTCTAAAGCCTTTGACATGATGCAGACGCCAAGTGTTCGTCCAAGGGATGGTGTTCACTTTCAGTCCGTCCTAGAGGGAGAGGGTGTAGGCATTAAAAGACCAGCACAGTGCAGACTTCAAGTCCTCTTAATACACTTAGGAGTGACCCGTTTAAAGCTGCAAGCATGCCCGAAAACACCTCTGACCAATCTTTAATGTCTTCAAAGGGCAATGTGAATGATGGACTTATATGGACAAATATTCCGCAGCATCAAAATGATATAACATCCATTCTTGTTGAGCAGCAACAACAATCAAAACTCCCACAATGGGAAACCCCAGTCTTTAGTGGAGATGTTTTGTCATACAGGCCATCCATCTGAGCCTTTGAGCATATGATTGAGCATAAAACTGAGAATGATGCAGATAGGCTATACTTTCTTGATCAGTACACTAGTGGCCTCCCCAGAGAACTCGTGAGGAGTTGTCTTTATATGAGTCCAGATAGAGGCTATGAAAAGGCAAAGGCTTCAAGAACACTATGGAAATTAATTCAGAATCTGTTCTGCTTATCTAAAAAAGGCATTAGAATGGCCTGTCATTAAAATCGAGGACTCAAAGGCATTGCAAGTCTTTGTTTTGTTCTTGAGGAGTTGCTGTAATGCAATGGAAGAAATGAGGTACTCTCATGAAATCAACTTGTCATCAAACTTAAATGAAACTCTCCTACAAATTCAGAGAGCGGAGGCGATCTTATGTGTGTGAATTTCACGAGGGAGAACAGCAGACCACAATTCAATACAATTGTTTCATTTCTTGAAAGGCAAGTGAGAGTAGTTTTGGATCCAGTGTATGGGGACATCCAGGATAGGCCCACCAGAGCTTCAGAAAAGCTACCCAATAAAGCTAAGTTGCCTAAGTCCACTAGTGTCAGCTTTGCAACTAGTGTCTCCACTACTTCCTCTCATCTCGTTCAGCACCCTAAAAGTAATCTTTTACAATTATCTTGCCCTATGTGCAACACCAATCACACATTGGAGTCCTGTAGTGCATTCATGAAAAGGAAACACACCAACAAAATAAGCTTCTTGAAAGAGAAAGGGATCTGCTTTGGCTGTTTACATCAAGGGCACATCAGTAAGCATTGTAAACGAAGACTTACCTGCAGAGTGTGCCTCAAACAGCACCCCAGTGTCCTCCATATTAAGAAAACAGAACAAAAGACAAAGCAGCAAGAAAAGGGTGGCATATCAGAAGCAGTAGACACTGCTGAAACAAAGCCCAAACCATGCAGGCACATTGGGGCCGGTACAGGGGCCGGTAATGTGCTTTCAGTGCTGCCTGTGAAGGTAAAGGCAGGTAAAGGGGAAAAGATCATCACAGTGTATGCTTTCCTCAACCCCGGTAGCTCAGCTACTTTTTGTACAGAGCAGCTCATGTCTCAGTTGTATATTATGGGAAGAAGAACCAATATCTTGTTACAAACAATGAGTCATGAGACATCAGTACCAACTTACGTGATCTCAGGTCTAGAAGTTTCTGGTGTTGATGAAAATAATTTTATACCATTACCTGAAGTTGTTCACACACAAAGAGATGCCCGTAACTATCGACAATATCCCCACAAAGCAGGATCTTGCCACATGGCCATACCTGCAAAAGGTCAACATCCCAGAAATAGACAGCAACATTGAACTGTTGATAGGAGCAAGTGCTTCAAAGATTATACAACCCTGGGAGATTATGAACAGTCAGGGTGAAGGACCCTATGCAATAAAGACCCTAGTGGGATGGGTTGTCAATTGGCCCTTAAGACA
Source organism: Mastacembelus armatus (assembly GCF_900324485.2). Lineage (NCBI taxonomy): Eukaryota > Metazoa > Chordata > Actinopteri > Synbranchiformes > Mastacembelidae > Mastacembelus > Mastacembelus armatus. The sequence continues at coordinate 27,860,797 of NC_046642.1, read as the reverse complement.
AAGCCAATCTGCTGCCGACAATGACTGTCAATCTACAGCAGTGAATTGGATCTCTGTTGCAAATTCAGAAAAGTTGTTGATCAGCCACTACAATCACAACTTTAATGAAAAGACCTGAGCTTGAGCCCTCAATCGAAGATAAAAAGTTCCTTGAAATTGCAAACAATTCTGTCTCACTAATAAATGGTCACTATACTCTAAACCTACCCTACAGGAGAGATGATGTGCAGATGCCTAATAACCACCACATTGCCATTCAGTGTCTCCAAAGCCTAAAGAGGAAACTAAAGAAAAATGAGTCTTTCCATAATACGCAACTTTTCTGAGTGATGTTATAGCTCAAGGATATGCCGAAGTGGTCCCACAGGAAGAACTGAAAGGAGCTGAAGGAAGAATCTGGTATATCCTGCATCATGGAGTATACCACCCTAAGAAGAACACGCTTAGGGTGGTGTTTGACTGTGGTGCAGTGTACCAGGGCATGTCCCTGAACTCAGAACTTTTGCAAGGTCCTGATCTTACTAACTTGGAGTTCTGTTCAGATTTAGACGAGAACCCATTGCTCTCATGGCAGATATTAGATCTATGTTCCATCTAGACAGGGTATCCAAGTCAGACATAGACTTTCTGTGCTTTTTATGGTGGACAGACAGGAACATTGAACTGGATCCAATAGACCATCATATGTTGGTACACTGGTTTGGAGCCGTTTCCTCCCCAAGTTGCTCCAGCTTTGCCCTGCGAAGAACAGAGGATAATTCCCACGTGAGACTACAGGTGACACACACAATAATAAATAATTTTTATGTGGATGACTGTTTAACATCTTTGCCCACAGTACAGGATGCAGTGCTGTTAACATCAGACCGGGCAGAAGTGTGCATTAAAGGAGGATTCCAGCTTACCAAGTGGGTGAGCAACAACAGAGATGTGCTGTCCAGCATAAAAGAAGAGAAAAGAGGAAAGGACATCAGATCATTGGATACGACAAAGACCAATTACCAATTGACCAAGCTCTTGGACTCCAGTGGAGTGTAGAAAAAGATACCTCCAGGTTTGACATTGTGGTTCCTGAAAAGCCACACACACGAAGAGGAATTCTGTCAATGGTAAGCTCCGTGTATGACCCACTGAGTTTCCTGGCACCTCTCACTCTCCCAGCCAAACAACTGTTACAACAGCTCTGTAAACAGGGCTATGGATGGGATGAGCCAATTCCCCCAGGTCAATTGTGAGGATTTTACAACAGAGCAAATGGTCACTAACTTAAACCAATATGGGGGTTGAATGTTTGCTTGACCCTTTCATGGTATGTGGTTCTGTCTGTTTATTGGTTTAGTGTTTTAGGGTAGAGGGTTGTAAATAACTGTCAACAATTTGTTTCTTTGATGGTAAGAAGACTGAAGCTAGTACCTGAACAAACGTGGAGTCTGTTCAAGATTAGTCCACCCCTTTCTTGTCAAAATGTATATAAACTGGTCTTGTAACACAGACGGCAGAGGACTTCTGCAAGGATGTCCTCTCCGGGCCCGTGATAAAACCTGAGATGATTCATCACACTTGTGGTTGTTTTCTGAGAATTAGCAACTCTCAAACTTAAAGAAATTTCTACCACAATTTGGCGACGAGTGTTTGGTAATCACGTGATCTTTGTAATCCCTCCTGGTAATGAGACCAGTGTGTCTGAGGGACAGACGCCAGATGATGAAAAAATAATCCTCAAAAAACAAAAAACAAAAAAGAAGAAAAAAAAAGAAACAACGAGAAAACTCCACTGGCTGAGGATTACAAATGTAAGCATGCTTTTACCAGTGTATTCACTGTTCCTCCTCTGAACAAACCATCTCAATCTGGCTTCCCTGGCTTTTTCTCCAAAACATCTAACATGAGCTGTCCCTCTGATGTACTCATTCCTGATCCTTCCACTGATCCATCCACGTCACTCCCAGAGAGAACCTCAAACAAACATCATGGTCAACAGAGATTCCTGTCTAACCTCATCTGTCAGCCTGTCCATCACCACAGCACACAAGAAGGGGCTCAAAGCCGATACTTGGTGCAACCCCACCTCTACCTTGAACTCCTCTGTCACCCCTACAGCACACCTCACCGCTGTCTTACAGCTCTCATACATGTCCTGCACCATTCGAACATACTTCTCTGCTTCTCCAGACTTCCTCATACAAAACCATAGCTCCTCTCTCGGCACCTTGTCATACACTTTTTCCAAATCTACAAAGACACAATGCAGCTCTTTCTGGCCTTCTCTGTACTTCTCCATCAGCATTCTCAAAGTAAATATTGCATCTGTGGTTCTCTTTCTTGGCATGAAACCATACTGCTGCTCACAAATGCTCACTTCTGACCTCAGCCTAGCCTCCACTACTCTTTCCCATAACTTCATTGTGTGACTCATCAGCTTTATTCCTGTGTAGTTTCCACATCTCTGTACGTCTCCCTTGTTCTTAAAAATGTGCACCAGTGCACTTCTCCTCTATTCCTCAGGCATCCTCTCACTCTCCAAGATCTTGTTAAGTAGCTCAGTCAAAAACTCTACTGCCACCTCTCCTCAACACTTCCATACCTCCACAGGTATGTCATCAGGATCAACTGTCTTTCCACTCTTCATCCTCTTCAATGCCTTCCTCACTTCATCCTTACTGATCTTTGCTATTTCCTGCTCCACAACAGTCACCTCTTCTACTCTGTGCTCTCTGACATTTTCCTCATTCATCAACTCTTCAGAGTATTCCTTCCATCTTTCCATCACACTTGTGGCACCTGTCAACACATTTCCATCCCTGTCCTTAATCACCCTAACCTGCTGCACATCCTTCCCATCTCTGTCTCTCTGCCTTGACAACCTGTACAAATCCACCTCTCCCTCGTTCCTGTCCAACCTATCAAACAAATCCTCATACACCCATACACCTTCATGTTACGCTGCATCTGTCATGAGGCGGCAGTACTGGCCTCTGGCAACGTGAGGTGGTGTGGCCGCCTTCCCCTTTTGTCTCCCTCGTGTGTTTTATTCCCTCTCCTTCCGTGTCTGTCCGTCTGTCGATTGTTTGCAGGTGCAGCAGGAGTAAGGGGGCGTTCCAGTTCCAATCGCTCCATAAAGCTCTCGGTTTCTCTCAGCCAGTTGCCAGATCGTCTAGTCTGCCTACCTGGTAGTATCTAGCTCCTAGCTCTCAACTGAAAACAAGAAAGAGCTTAACGTAACATCTTCTCTACGCAGGTGGCGCCTGTCCAGTCCTCTCTCGACCCCTCTTCTCCTTCACCTGCCACCTCCGAGTCCTTCTCCTCCGGGAAACTAGCTGAGCTGCCCCATGGATCACGCTCCGTCCACGGCATTCTCCCTCGGAGCCACAAGGACGGGTTCGACAGCAAGTTTCGGCCCCAGACTCTTCTCTTCACCGTTGTGTTGAACTGTTTATTAATAATAAAAGAAATTACCGAACTCTGATCTGTGTTTGGGCCATTCAGTCCCCAACACATAACAGCATCTCCCTGTACTCCTGTCTGTTCTCTTCTGTCCTCTCAGTGTCCCACTTCTTCTTAGCTAACCTTTTCCTCTTAACACACTCCTGAACTTCCTTATTCCACCACCAAGTCTCCTTATCTGCTTTCCTCTTTCCAGATGACACACCAAGTACCCTCCTACATGTCTCCCTGACCACTTCAGCTGTAGCTTCCATCTGGAAGAACCTCCTGACCTCCCAGAGCCTGTTTCAGCTCCTCCCTGAAAGCCGCACAACACTCTTGCTTTTTCAACTTCCACCACTTGGTCCTCTGCTCTGCCCTTGTCCTCTTCATCTTCCTCACCACCAGAGTAATCCTACACACCACCATCCTATGCTATCTGGCTACAGTCTCCCCAATCACTACTTTGCAGTCACTGATCTCCTTCTCTTCTAACTCACATCCTACCTGTGGGGCATAACCACTGACAACATTCAACATCACACCTTCAACTTCCAGCTTCAGACTCATCACCCTATCTGACACTCTCTTCACCTCCAGAACATTCCTAGCAAAATCCTCCTTCAGGATAACTGCTACTCCAATCCTCTTTCCATCCACACCATGATAAAACAGCTTGAACCCTGCTCCTAATCTATGTGTGTAAAAGCATCTACGGTAAAAGCATCTAAGGCAATTCCATCATCCAGAATGATGAAACTACTCTGCAGGGTGATAGTGGAAATTATCCTGATGGACAGCTGGTCTGAAAAAGACTTTTTTTCAAGGATTTGGGGAATTCTACACTTGTACTGAAGTCAGCGATGAAAAATCCACAGGTTTGAAACCATTCTAGAATCTCTGTTACGTATCAATCTCTTCCTCTAATCTCATTTCCTGAGAATGTTTAACATCTCTTTGCCTCTCTCATGGATGTCTGGTTGGGACAAAATATACAAATATACAAGTCCAAAGCTAGCGTTAGCTGACTAATGAGTCCTGATTTTAAAGCAGCACTGCAGCACATAAAAATTAAGGGAACACTTAATCATCACAGTATAACTCCAAGTCGGTTAGATTTCAGAGATATCAATCTGAAAATAGTATGTTGTTTCTCTGACTGGGAAATGATAGCTACATTTTAACTGACAGACAAATCTTATGTCTCTGTGTGTGTAAAAGCATCAAAGGCAATTCCATTTAGTCACTGTAATGCCACTACCAATTTGATTTTGGTGTTTTCAGAGCAATAATAAACCCTAGTGGCTTCCCAAAGCATGGCGAGTATCGATCCCCTTGTATTACATGTAAACCTTAGAGACTTGGCCCTAACTTACAGGTCAGTGTTTGAAAGAGGAAAAAAAATGTACAATGGACTAGTGAGTGGTAAAAAAGATATGTGTGTATAAGTGTGTGTGTGAGTGAATGAATGTGCGTGCATGCAGGTGGGCTGGGGAGTGAGGGAATTGAACAAAATAAGAAGACAGAGAGAAAGAAAGGGGTTTTTATTCAGCTTTTCAACCTTCATGTCTGGATAAGCAATCGGCTGCTGCTGCCCTCCACATCTATCATAGTTATAGCCAGTAAGGAGAATGTCCAACTCAGGGCTGCTGTGTGTGTGTGTGTGGGCATGCCTGAGTACTTGTGTGCATCCATGTAAACAAGTAAGTCAGCTCAGACACACACTCTTATATTTCTCAGTAGAAGAGCAAAGGCTGTATATCTCCTGTGCTATCAGGTGCCACAGTATCTGACAGTCCTGCCAGAGGCGCTCAAGCCTGACTGAAAGGAAAAAGTCCACCTAAGGAATATTGCAGTATTAATATTTTGAGTTATCAGAGAATGCAATAATTTGTGACAATTATGAAAACACCATGCCCTGAGAACAATGAAATTACTAGAATGATGGCAGAATGATGAAACCACTGTGCAGGGTGAAAGTGGAAGTGATCCTGATGGACAGCTAGTCTGAGAAATACTTTTTTCAAGGATTTTTAGGAATTCTATACTTGTACTGAAGTCAGAGATGACAGGAAATAAGGGTGGATGAAGAGACTGACGTAACAGAGATTCTAGGATGGTTTCAAACCTGTGGATGCCAGGTGCCAGTGTTGTGTTGTGTTCACACAGCTATGGGCATCATAGGCAAACTTGTCTATTTGTACTGTAATAAAACCACTTTGAAAACATTTAACAAAGATGGCTTCATAGGAAGTCTTTTACATCTGCTTTGTTTTGACAGAAGCATTATCACAATACATTGAGTGAAAAAAAAATTGTCATTTTGAAAACAATGATCATGAGAACCAGATGAAAACATGCTATCTAATTTTGAGGTTGCACTATGGCAGATTTTTCCCTGAGAATGTTTAACGTCTCTTTGCCTTTCTGGTTCAGTTGCTTCTAAAGCAGCACCGCAGCATGTAAAAATTAAGGGAATACTTAATTATCACAGTATAACACCAAGTTGTTATATTGTGGACTTCAGGTATATCAATCTGTCCATTTAGGAATCATTTTCACCTGCTTTGGTGCACATGAAAGTGACAGCATGTGCAATGGAGAGGCAAAAGACATCAAGGACATGTTAAGAGTTTCTTATCCTCCTGGGAACAGATGAAAGGGCAGCCTGGTAGACCAAAGACAGGTTATGTCTGAGCCCTCCACCTCTGTTAAGGGAGGGTTTTTTCCACGTGAACATACAGTGGGTACAGAAAGTATTCAGAATTTTTCACTTTGTATCATTGCAGCCATTTGCCAAAATCAAAAAAGTTCATTTTATTTCTCATTAATGTACACTCAGCACCCTATCTTGACAGAAAAAAACAGAAATGTAGAAATTTTTGCAAATTTATTAAAAAAGAAAAACTGAAATATCACATGGTCATAAGTATTCAGACCCTGTGCTCAGTATTGAGTAGAAGCATCCTTTTGAGCTAGTACAGCCATGAGTCTTCTTGGGAATGATGCAACAAGTTTTTCACACCTGGATTTGGGGATCCTCTGCCATTCATCCTGGGGATCCTCTCCAGTTCTGTCAGGTTGGATGGTGAACGTTGGTGGACAGCCATTTGCAGGTCTCTCCTGAGATGCTCAGTTGGGTTTAGGTCAGGGCTCTGGCTGGGCCAGTCAAGAACGGTCACAGAGTTGTTCCGAAGCCACTCCTTTGTTATTTTAGCTGTGTGCTTAGGGTCATTGTCCTGTTGAAAGGTGAACCTTCGGCCCAGTCTGAGGTCCTGAGCACTCTGGAAGAGGTTTTCTTCCAGGATACCTCTGTACTTGGCCTCATTCATTATTCCTTCAATTGCAACCAGTCGTCCTGTCCCTGCAGCTGAAAAACACCCCCTCAACATGATGCTCCCACCACCATGTTTCACTGTAGGGATTGTATTGGGCAGGTGATGAGCAGTGCCTGGTTTTCTCCACACATACTGCTCAGAATTAACGCCAAAAAGTTCAATCTTGGTCTCATCAGACCAGAGAATCTTATTTCTCATAGTCTGGGAGTCCTTCATGTGTTTTTTGGCAAACTCTATGCGGGCTTTCATGTGTCTTGCACTGAGGAGAGGCTTCCGTCGGGCCACTCTGCCATAAAGCCCCGACTGGTGGAGGGCTGCAGTGATAGTTGACTTTGTGGAACTTTCTCCCATCTCCCTACTGCATCTCTGGAGCTCAGCCACAGTGATCTTTGGGTTCTTCTTTACCTCTCTCACCAAGGCTCTTCTCCCACGATTGCTCAGTTTGGCTGGACTGCCAGGTCTAGGAAGAGTTCTGGTCGTCCCAAACTTTTTCCATTTGAGGATTATGGAGGCCACTGTGCTCTTAGGAACCTTGAGTGCTGCAGAAATTCTTTTGTAACCTTGATCAGATCTGTGCCTTGCCACAATTCTGTCTCTGAGCTACTTGGGCAGTTCCTTCGACCTCATGATTCTCATTTGCTCTGACATGCACTGTGAGCTGTAAGGTCTTATATAGACAGGTGTGTGCCTTTCCTAATCAAGTCCAATCAGTTTAATTAAACACAGCTGGACTCCAATGAAGGAGCAGAACCATCTCAAGGAGGATCAGAAGAAATGGACAGCATGTGAGTTAAATATGAATGTCACTGCAAAGGGTCTGAATATTTATGACCATGTAATATTTCAGTTTTTCTTTTTTAATAAATTTGCAAAAATTTCTACATTTCTGTTTTTTTCTGTCAAGATGGGGTGCTGAGTGTACATTAATGAGAAATAAAATGAACTTTTTTGATTTTGGCAAATGGCTGCAATGAGACAAAGAGTGAAAAATTTAAAGGGGTCTGAATACTTTCCGTACCCACTGTATATAGCTTCTCTGACTTCTCTCTCAACCCACCTATCTTCTCTGTCCAAAATATGTACATCACTGTCTTCAAATGAGTGGTGGTCCTGGGGAGCTGCTCCTTCTATGCTGGGTCATCCTCCTGTTGAGTGGTTGTTTGGTTTCTAGTTGTTTGTAGAGTTCTGAGTATTCTTCTCTACACTGGACTGCATACACCACGTTTTGTTTTGGTGTCCGGTCTCTGTGATCCAGTGTGTTGGTGGGTGTGAAGTGAACTGGTATCTGATGTTTCCCAAAAATCTGTTTAACCCTCTGGGGTGTGAGGGTGTTCAAGTTTTGACATGCCCTGACATTTGTGCTTTTTTCAGTTGCTTTTAAACATATTAATGGCTAAAGTCTGATTACACTGTAATCAACACAAACTGGGCTACAATAATATTCAATTCAATTCAATTCAATTTATTTGTATAGCGCCAAATCACAATACAAATCATCTCAAGGCACTTTACAAAAACTAAAAACCCAACAATTCCCTTATGAGCAAGCACTTGGCGACAGTGGAGAGGAAAAACTCCCTTTAACGGAAGAAAAAACCTCCAGCAGAACCGGGCTCAGTTTGTGCGGCCATCTGCCTCGACCGGTTGGTTGAATAGATACACACACAAGTAGTATAATATTGGTTAACCCGATGGTGGGTGAAAGGAGGGGGTTAAAAGTTGAACATATGGAGTCATAAAATGATAAAATAATAAAATGACATTACACTCTCCACCTACCGGGAGGCGCTATTTGCTATTGGACAACTGCTGTTGTAGCGTAATTTGTTTAAATAAGTTTGTGTGTTTTTCATGGTACATGATTTTATCTGAGACTCGTCGGTAACCATGGGTCTAAGTGGTGTGTCTAGCGGAGGCGGAAACGGCGTCAGTGGCAGCAGTTGGCGCGCGGAGCCCGCGGAGGGTGGCTTAGGTACGTCCTTTGTCGGGGAGGGTGCTAAGGTACTACGTAGTATGAGCAAGCGTGTTGTGAGCGGTCTTGCTGTTCCCTGTGAGTAGTTGTATGAAGGAGCTACCCCAGGTACGTGTATAAGATTTAATATAGGGAGGGGAGGGTCTCATTGTGTGTCGAGGAATGTGTCGATGGTGAGCAGTGGGGTTTGGGTGGGTTGCATACCATGAGTATGAAAGACTGGGCATTGTTCCGCGACATGATATGCCCGGTCCTCGACCAGAGGGGGGATGAGGACAAAATCTCATCCAGTGGGCCAACGCATCGGGTCCAGAGCTCTAAAGGATCATTGCCGATTGTTTTGAGGCTTCTGTAACCATTTTTGTTTTGATGAGGGTTTGTGAGGATAGGGAGAGTATCGTAGCTCAGCATAGTCACGATGAATGGGGCACCCACCCCTGTCCTGTATGGCACCACGAATTTCAGCCCTGGTTTAAAGAGCTATTTTTCATCCATGCCAAGATCGACAAGGCTATCAAAGAGGACAAAGTCAGCAGAGATTATGAGGGTGTTAGGAAATGTCTGTTTTATTATAATGTGGAAAATGCTGGAAGCGTGTCTCCATCACACGCGCCGATGCAGAACCTGTAGGTGTCTCCTGCCTAATTTTGTATGTCTGACCGTGTGTATGTGTGTGTGTGTGTGCGCAAGGTACGTTAGTTAGGAGCTTGTATCCTAACAGTATTTTTATTTCTGTATATTTAAATAGAGATTGACGGTCCCCTGACTCTGGTCATTGTGTAGTGGAGTTTTCCCTTCAACATCATATGCCACAAGGACCTGAAGAGCAGACAGCCGTGTTCGTACAGACGATGGAGACTGCGGTGGAGCATCTGGTGTGTTGTGCATTAGCCCAATGCTGGGAGGACAGAGAGACATGACGTTTTGCTTGTTCTGTTCACTGTCCATCACTGGAAGGCCATGAGTGCCTCTGGGGCTTTCTGTCAGACTTCCTGGCGCCTCACTTTGACTTTGTTCTGAAAAAACTGTGGACAGGCCGTTTCATCCTGGCTCTCTCTGCATTCCTCCGTGAGAGCGGTATTGATGCTGACGATGGGCAAATCTGTGGGGCTGCTGAAGTTATTTTACAAATGCTGAAGACTTCAGAAAAACATACCAACATCGAGCCAGTATGGGGCTTCAGCAAAACTGAAGAACGGGAATGGCTGGCGGTTCTGGTTGACTCGTGGATGGTGGGGCAGGAGTGATAATGGCGTGTTGTTTTTTTCCTGTATTCATTATCATTTTTCTGTATTCATTAAATTTTTCTGTATTCATCATTAGTTTATCTGCATTCCTTATTAGTTTTTTTATGCTCATCCTTCCAATGTTTTCATTTTGGCAGGCGGTCCCCCTGCGATTTATACCAGTAATTTTTGTGAATAAAAAACAAGAGTTTTGAAAAGAAACGCCTCATTGTTTTCTGACATGGAACGGGAAATGCACAGAATCTCTCACGACCTCACCAATCCTGGAGGTCTAGCAAGCATTAACAAGCTGCGCTCTGCGGTTAGAGAATCCACAGGGGTAAATTCTACATTATCTGACATTAAAAATTATTTATGGGGGGAGGACGCTTACACTTTGCACATAGCTACCAGAAGAATTTCCCCAGGCGTCGGGTGCTGGTGGCGGGTATAGACGGGCACTACCAGTGTGATTTGGTGGACATGAGCGAATACGCCGCAGAGAACAAGAAAGTGCACTATTTATTAACATGTAATGATGTTTTTTCAAAATATGCATGGGTACAATGTCCTACATTAAAGAGTGTGGTGGCTCTATCAAACACTTTTAAGGACATCCTGGCTGAGGGCCACGTCCCGCTTAAGCTATAAACGTATGCTGGGAGCAAGTTTTATAATCATCACTTCAAACAATTGTTGAAGGAGTATAATATTTACACATTTCTCTACAAAGAATGAAACTAAAGCAAGCGTGGTGGAATGTTTTAACAGAACGTTTAAAGGGAGGATGTGGTGCTATTTAACAGCTGTCAATTCACGTAAATATGTTGATAAAATCAATGACCTGGTCAGCGCTTATAACACCTCATACCATAGATCTATAAAGAGAGCTCCTGCCGCAGTGAATAAAGACAATGAGAAGGAAGCATTTAATGCACTGTACAAGACTGTACAAGCCCATATTCAGATTCAACATAGGTAACACCGTGAGAATATCAAGGCATCGTGGGGTATTCAGGAAGGAGTACCAGCATTCATTCATCTTGCACTATATGTTTAGACAGCAGAGGAGCACCGAGATGGAGAAAAGGAATAACGGTTTTCACATCACATTGCCCAGTAACGCTTCAATACGTTTATACCCCAGTAATAAGATATGGAATTACAGAACACAGCTAGCCAGACTTACACATCTGGACGAACTATATGAGGTGGGGGTCAGTGAAATTCAGTACCCTGTGACCTGGATCAGCTTTTTCCAAGATGATGCTGCTATATCAATAAGAGACCCTAAGGCCGACAAGGAGCTTATGCTCAACATACCCGTGGGTCACTATGACTCTATTGACAGAATAGTACGAGAATTCAACGCTGCATGCATGTTACACACATCTACGTTGTTTATAAAAATGCGCTACAGTCATATTTCACACATTGTTCACTTGTTAGGAACAGAGGGCCGGATTGTGCAATTTAAGGGCGACTTGCCAGAATACTGGGTTTTCACCCGGCTAGAGAAGCAGTCACCTCTCTCTAGGAAAAAAGCTATGCTGCACCGCACCCTGCAGACATCCATGCAGGATTGTATAATATTTTTGTATATTCAGACATAGTCGATCATCAGCTGGTGGGTGGTGCACATGTGCCCTTACTCAGATGTATTAATATATCAAGCGAGAGCAAAGGAAAGATACACACAATATGTTTTGACAAGCCGCACTACAGTTCTGTGTCAAAGACGTCAATAGACAATGTCGACCAGACCAGAACAAGCATATCCCATTTCTTTACGTTAAGGTTATTGTAAAATTACATTTCTGCCCTGTGACAATTCTAAAATAGAAAATATGATGCGTGTGGCTCACACGCACGATAATGGCGAGAGGTTTCTAAGGTATCAGGCTGAAGCAGGCAGCAAGTTAGTGGGTTTTAGCGGTGGGCATACTCAGTATGGTGGCGGGCTAGGTGGCCACATTTCCCCAGATATCAGTACGCCCGCGAATATTATCAGCTGATCCAAACAACAGGACGGCATCTTAAAAACAGATCGTTGGTCATTACACGAGAGGACTTTGGACAGGGGTACGCCTTATTTTGTTTTAATTTAGAGGCCGATAGTGGCGCAGCAGGAAATGTCTCCCTGATCAAGACAGGGAATGTAAGACTAGAGGCCTGGTTCCAAACACCACTCCCACGCACCGTTAACATGATCTGTTATGTAGTCTTTGATTCAGTCATTGAAATATCAAACAGTAGACAGGTGCTGGTGGACTATTATTGAAACCACACCATGAGTACCATCGAATTGAATTGTGCTGCTAAAAGCATAATTGGTGGCGGGACCTATTTTGTGGGGGTGAAACCATGTGACCAGCTGGCCCGTCTCAAAATATGGCGATATCCTGCAGCGTTGATTGTAAACACCGATCCTTCCTACCTGCCGGGGTGGCACTGGCTGGCAATATATTTCACAGCTGATCGGCAGGCATTGTTTTTTTACAGTTATGCGCACGCGCCAGATAGTTTCAACCCTTATATAGGCAAGTTTCTCCTGAAAAATGCCACCAGGGTGCTTTATTCCAACGCCCAGGTGCAGGCTGACCTCTCGGTAATGTGCGGGCAGCACTGTTTGTTTTTCCTATGGCATGTACAGAAAGGAAAAAGTTACAAACAAATGAACAAATACGGCAGCAATCTTACCCACAATGATGACCTGGTGTCACGCTTTGTGGATAAAATTAGACCGGCTGCTGTACACCACAACTTTACATGTGTTCAATGTGCATTTCTGAGATGATTAAAATAATAGATAGATAGATATTCTGTGCATATGTTTCACAGTATGTTTTTATTTACAATTAATGAAAATAAGCATTTTGTACACAATTATGTCAAATAAAAATACATTCAAGGTGTCAGAAATATATTTCAAATAAAAAATGCAATCAAAATTATTTCAAATAAAATCTACAAAATGTCAGAAATTTAAATCAAATAGAAAATACATTCATTAAAATTATTTCAAATAAAAAATACATTCAAGCTGTCAGAAATTTATTTCAAATAAAAAATACAATCAGTATTTACTGATTCACTGAACACCAAAATATCCACTTTTTCAATTTTAAACCTTTATTCCCTTTTTTAGGATTTAGGAAAGAACCAAAGGGTCATTTTTGACCCATCGTTTTTTGAACTAGCTCAGAGTCACTAATTTATCCAAAAATAATATAAAACATACTTCTGGGCATTCTGCAAACTACTACTAAATAAATTAACAAAAAAAATCACAATTTTACCAATCGCTGGTTTGCTGAGAAGACGATTTTGTTTGGGTACGTTTCCAGCTCAACAAAACAGCTCATGTTAGTTCAATATTAGAAGTGGTCAGAAGTGGCACTCTGACAAATTGACAACTTTTTAATGTTTGATCATTTTGAGTAGCAGCAATTAACAGTGGCCAAATTTGACCCCGTGGGTTATGGGTGCCTCTGATGGGTTGGTTATTGATACTAACTGTAATGAGGTGAGACAGGAGAAAATGTACTTCTCCTTACGTTCATATGGATTAAATAAAAAGTGACTTGAATTGAATTGTTTCACTCAAAAGAAAACATTTCAAGCTTTCTATCCATATATTTCTTATTTTTATGAGCCAAGTATTCGCTGAGATTCTGGTTGTTTTATTTACGTGTCTGTGAAGAGAGATGACAGAGACAGAAAAGACAGAGACCCTGTCGGTTTTCTTAATTTAACAAAAGCACAGCGTTTTGTTGTTATTATGATGGTAAACAATTAAAAGTAGACCCTTTACAGATTTGAATGATATATTTCTTTTATCTGTACGATCAAAATTGACGGAGTAATTTAAGTTTGTTTTGGTGTTATCAGGAGAAGATGTGTCAAAACACGCCGGCGCGTTCGTGGACCGCAGAGGATTAATGAGACTGATGATGAAAGGTATAGCGGCTCCTAATTGGGGCAGTAGAAATCCGCCAGACTGGATGATGAGTTTCCTTTTTCTAAAACTGGCTGGTTTTCTATCTGCTACAGGTCTGATTACAGATTTGCGCTTTTTCAGCTGCATATACTGATGATCGCTCAGAGGAATATTACCCCTCAACACATTGAGTGCTATTTCACACAGAGCTTTCATAAAGTCATCGTGCCACTATTGGTTATGATGATGCTCCTTTGCCTCAGTGCTGATTTATGCAAGAGTTCCACCAATGCCAGATTTCTCTGCATACGATGTGACATTGTTACTTGCGCCTTCTGGGGATGTACACGGCCTGGCGGTCAGACAGCAGATGTGTTCTAAGTCTCAGATAATCAGGTGTCTTTATAATCAATGAGTAAGTACCCGTATGGAACACTTGTGGCATCATTGAATGCTTCTAAAAAGTATTTGGTGTTACTAGGGAACATCCGCTGCGTGTCAGTGTCACCTAATATCCATCTCTGGGATTTTTAAATAAGAAGATAGTTGGCGTTTAAACTAATAGTACGGCTGGCCTTGCCCTGTTTTGACAGAGAAGCAAATTTTGTACTAGATAGATACAACTCAGATTTCTATGATATACATATTTTGTGAAAACATTTTGAACCCCCAGATTATCATTCATCAGATCAGCTATGATCAGAAGGCTGTTCTTGTCTGGTGGCAAGAGAGCATTATCACACAGCGACTCTGCATTCTCAATGACGCTTTTGGCAAAAAAAGTCTTGCCACTGTTGGACGGACCACTGACAATCATGCTAAATGGATGCATTAGACAGCTGTCAACCTCTAATTTAGAATCCATAAAGCAATGTAGTGTAGCAAGATCCTGTGTTTGTTGTACACAACTCGGACCTTCTTCACAACAGTGTAATTCTGCAAATGAAACTTTCTTTTATTGCGTTTGATGGTGTCTGATACCGTGGTGACTGTCTGATTTCTGATCAGCCATGAATGATTTGACGAGCACAACGAGTGACTCCGGAGTCACAACAGCAGTGTTCAGCAGAATTCAGATTCACCCCTTTACATTTTACCTCTTCCCTCTCTGCGTATGGTAAGCATAGCACTTGGGTCCACCTGACACAAACTCTGTGATGAAATCATCCTCACTGTCCTCACCACAAAACTCATCTGTTAATTCCCCCAGGTATGGGCCTATGGGAGGGGTTCACTCCCTGGGTCTAGACGTGAAGATAACAGAATCAGTATCACAGTACAGAACTCTGTTGCAACCTATCCTGCAGCTCATACAATATGAGCCTGGCGTGAGCTGTTGTCACCGCGTCAAGGAACACATTCACATCATTTACCCTGCCATCTCGGCCATCATTATGTTGCCACTGAACCATTGCTATTTCATCGGAGATGAAACAGAACTGTCTAACATCAAAATGGTCACTAAACATTAGCTCTGTAAATCTCTCAGGCTCTGTAATCAACTCACACGACCCCAAATTGGTTCTCATGCTAAACATACCCCACAGGGAGATCAGAAGCAGCTTGTTGCAGCTCCTGACTGCCTTATTGACAGCTATGTTATCAGGGTTTAGTCTGATACCTTCATGAGCAAAATAGTTTGCAACATATTTTTGCTATTCCTCCTCTGTTTTGACGCATTTGGGGTAGCCCGATGCCTCTTGTTTACATTTCGGAAATGTCTTAACATACTCCTTGAACAAAGTGTCGGTCTTGTTTGGAAAATGCGACACTTCATCAATGCATAGGATTCTATACCCCTTTTCAACTGCTTTTTCAAGCTCAAAAGAAACCCACGTGCCGCTCAGCTGCCTCTCACGGTCACTGTGCTTACACTCACTGACCTGATTCAGATCCTCACCACATGTCCGGCAGAGAGGGACATTAGCTTCTTTAGGGCAGAACAGGATGGTACAGCCCCCTAGGTGGTAAGACAAGTGTATTTGACCAGCCCAAAATAATTTTCAATGCTGGTAAAATTGCCTATTATCATCTCTGGGTGGCCTATCGGATAATCTTTTTTGACCTGCACAGTTGGATAAAGACTTGTGAAGTTATAATAGTGCACTTTTTCCCCTACTGCACAGTCTGTCACATGGAGCAGCTTGATGGCATTCGTCTTGCCGCCGAAAAGCGCATCCCTAGCGTTCAGGCGCTCAGGTTTCTTGTAATCTGCAAGAAATGGCTTGATAGCTGAATCTGTCTGTTTTAACAGATTCCACTCACACTCCCACATCACAATCACAGTGAGACCATAACGACTCCTGAGAGCCTCCACCTTGCTATTAAACTGTGCATAAAGCCCCACATTATTAGCAGATGATTCTGGATAACACTTTACACAGCGATGGTAGTAACAGCCTGCAAACTCAAAACATGTTTGTAGCAGCATCGAACCCGTCCACAGCGTATGGCCCCACCTTCTGTTCACCGCCTCTGAGAGCGTGTCTAATCACACGCTTTTCAGAATAAGCCACATATTCCAGCCACCGCACGGACACATCTGAAAATGCTTTATTACACCCCAGGTACATCCCCTCATATGTGAGAGCAAGAGTATCATGAGGCAGGAAGAGCTTCTTAAACACGCCCATACAGCTTGATGCCAGAGTTGTGAAAGCAAAAGGGTCCACCTGTGTACACTGCATAAATGCTGTCCGGAATATCATGCAGGTACTGCGGAAGGCTTGCATCACTATGGCAGTAATGGGCCAGCTCATCCTGCATTTTAAACAGTGTGTCTTTAACCCTCTGGGGTCGACGCACGCGCTGGCGCGTTTTGACGCATCTTTTTCTGATAAGGCCGAAACAAACTTAAATTACTCCGTCAATTCTGATCGTACAGATAAAAGAAGTATATCATTCAAATCTGTAAAGGGTCTAGTTTTAGTGGTATACCATCATAATAAAAACAAAATGTTGTGCTTTTTTTAAATAAAGAAAGCCGACAGGGTGCGCTCTCGGACTTTTCTCTCTGCCATTTCTCTTCACAGACGCGTAAATAAAACAACCAGAATCTCAGCGAATACTTGCCTCATAAAAATAAGAATTATATGGCTAGAAAGCTTGAAATGTTTTCTTTTGAGTGAAACAATTCAAGTCAAAAACAAAGTATAGAATTTACTCACTTTTCGGTGCGTTTGGATGATGGCGCGTTACGCACGTGATGAAGCGCTCCTTACATTCCACACAGAGACAAATAGTTTAGCTTGTCCTCAGAGTAAAAACACTGATTTTAACTCAAATGAGGATCGTTTGGCTCCTCATTGTGTTGTATTGTGCTGCACTAATCCGTCCCATCTACATTGACTCAAAGGCTCATTATGCGCGTCTTTGTCTGGTCGTTCAGTGCGTCTTTTGTGTTCTCGGGTAAATCACATGACTATTCATCCTCAGACACACCCTCTTGCATATGGCCTTTCTGGACAAAAAGTGTCTTAGAAAATTTAAATCAGTGTATTGTTTACTGTGAATGTGTGAACAAGATGACATTCACAGCACTCTGAAGTAAACACTTTAGCCTACAACATGCTGGTCTCCATAGTCTTGTGAACCAATGTTCTGTTTGTGTTTTATGGTCTTATTTCAGTGAGTAAAAAATTGTAGTTTTGCACTAACCATGCATAAACACTTTTTTCTCAAAAACACAATCATGTATAAACTTGCTGCTCACATGTTATTGTAGCCAGGAGGGGAGGGGTACGGACCTACATAAATTTCCTTTTCAACAGTGTTGAATTTATGTGGAAAGTACCCTTTGGCAATACCATCAAAGGCTAAAGTGGCCAGTGTTTTTGGCCAGGCTCATAGGCAGAACGCTGAACAAGTTGATCCATTGCTGACTGTAGTCTTCGTCGTACATCAGAATTACTCTGCTCCCCGTCATGATCACGTGGGGGGTGATGTGTTGTCGCATAAAATATTCAAGTATTATATAGCTATCAAAACCTGAAGTATTATGAGCAATGAATGTGTACCCCTTATATTTGTTACACCTAAACCGTCTGACAAACGCAGCCACGCAATTAACACCAGTGTAACAAAATGGGTAGGAGTCGCTCATCTCATTCATTTCCATGGCACAGATATAATTGGCCTCATGCTTCCCATCACGGTACCTGGTTTCAAAGTCGTATGTAACACTGATACCATCATGCCCCACAATGCACGCAGCGGGGGGCTGCACACCTGTGTTTAGGGCTCTGCTTACAACTCCTGTAAATTTTTCCACACTCCTCACAATATTTCATAGTAGCACAAGGTATCATATCGTGATCAGGGTCTGGCAATTTGTGATTCTGGAAACAGTGCATGGATTTACAAATGCGCCTGCACTCGTCACATTTGACAGTGGGCCCAGGGTACTGCTCACACAGTGTGAAGCAAACATTACACTTGCGTTCATAATTATGTAACAATGGTGTCTCATAGGAGTTGTAACAGTACTCACAAACATACAAGGCCCCAAAAAAACCCTTAGGGTTCATTATCAGATAATAGTGGGCATCATGTAGATAGACCCAGATAGTTCGTGAATGAGGGGGGTCGTGTGTTTGGAAACAGAGCTGGCGTTTTCTACCACCACTATGATGAAAAATGATAATTTTTAAAATATTTTAAAATAATTTTTCCGGTTAATTTTTCTCTTGAGCTGTTCTGACTTCAGATGTGTGTTTTCAGACTATCAATGCTACATTGAGGTATTCAGAGTTTGGTGGCGGTCGAGTGTTCAACATGCTCATGAAATGTGTATTTTTCTCACGCATCTCACTAGCCCAGCGTGAGAATTCAGCATGTGACATTGCAGACCGAGGGATGACATTATCAACAAAGCCACTATTCTGATAGACATGTCTGTCTGAGGGGTCCTACACGATAGGGTGCCTCTCAGCATCTTATCAGGCTGAAAATCATCTAGGTGTACACACAGATATACCAATTAAAAAACACAGTATTTATGAATGAATATTTACTAAACAATGCATTTAATTAGTGATGAGGTGCATTTTTTCTCATATCCTCACTGTCATAATCTCTCTGGTGGCCAATGCGAGTTATCGCATCCTCTTGGCTACTGGCTGGCACCCTGGGTCTCTCTAGCTCCCTCTGCTGTCCGCATGACCCCACCACAGCGCTCGCGCCCCCTCCTGACCGTTCACTCACTCTGGTATTAGAAAACGGGGCTTGATTGTTCCTGCCTGCACCACAAGACATACAAAGATTATCAACGATGCTGGCACTAAAACGTAGCTTTTCTTTAATTAATTATTCTCACCGTCTCTACTTGTTTCCCCTAAAATCCGTCAGTATCTGTGCCTCTTTAAAGATAAGCGCCCATTTCGCAGCCGCTCTATGCTTTCTGCAGCCAGACCACACAGATTTTTAAAAATCATGCATTCGTGCTAGACGATCCAGAAATTTTAGCTTCAACCAACAATCCAACTATGATCAGCAGTAGTACCTGATGGATTATGCTATTTTTAAGCAGACGAACCCCACTCATTCACAATAAAGTTGTTGAATAAAGGGCCTACATACCTGAAGGGAAGATCAGCATGTTTCCTCTGATTTTTCACTATCAAAAGTCCTGCCCGAGCCTATCACAGGTATTAAATACCTACGCTATGTAACATGTGCATAAGTACTGCACACACGTCATCACGCTACCAATAGCAAATAGCGCTGCCCGGTAGGCGGAGAGTGTGACGACATTTTATCATTTTATTATTTTATGACTCCATATGTTCAATTGTTGACCCCCCTTCTTTTCACCCACCGCAGATGAACCAATATTATACTACTTACACAGTGTATTTAGGTTCACCTGTACACAATATTTCAATTAAACAAAACCACTGACACTTTAACAGAGCTATTAATTCAATTACAAGTTTTAGCATAAAAGTCATAGTGAAGGCATTGTACAGGACATCATTAGATTCAGAGGTGTATCTAATATTCTAATATTCTTGTCATGATTCCCTTGTGAACTTCCCGCTGAGGACTTTTATTTTGGTTATCCCCCAACTGTTCCTCAGCAGCTTTATATTAGTTTGCCTGGATTAGTTTCACCTGTGTTCAATCTGCCTTTTGTTCTTGCTCCCTTTATATATATCCTGATTTCCCTTGTGTTTTGTGGGAACATTAACCTATGTTACCTGTGAGTAGCTTTTCCGTGTTTTTTCCCTGTGCCCTGGTGATCCCAGGAGGAAGCAATAAAGCTCTTTTATGTCCTGCACCTCTCCTTCTCCAGTGCACCACTGCCACTTACCAATTCTACATCATCACCTACCTATGACCTCAGTAATAAACAAACAATTGATTTTATTTATTTGCATATTTATGAATTTCATTTCCAACATGAACATTGTGTATTCAAGGGCATTTAATTAAAAACTTAATACCTTAATTGCAGAAGATCCTAAACAGTTCAATGATGGACAATGAATGAAAATATTTAAAACAGGACAATGAATATTTTTAGACAACCTATTTTATTATCTGGAACAAGTAAATTTATATGGTTCCAAATGTAACTGCCACATAGTTGTAAATGTTTACATCACAATCAGCTTGAGTACCAAAACATCAAATTCTTTTAAGCCTGTGCTTATAAATAAAGTACATTTCATTTTTATTTATCTATTTATTTTTTGCTTTGTCAGAAAGATAGTATACACATACTGTAGTCAATATAGTGAAACATGCAGAAAATCTTGTAGGGTCCTTGGAGCCTTGTCCTTTTAGTCATGTTAGTTTAAGGTCAAAACCAGTGTTGAGGAAACTGCTTACAAGAGCATTTAATTTGTAGAGCATGGGTGAAAGAGTTCCTACCATTACAGTGACTCATAGTAAAACATCTGTCAGTTTATAAAAGATGCTTCTATATGGCTTGCAAATACATAACGTCTGCCTACCGATACGTAGGTTTTTTGTCCCTCTCCTCTGATATCTCCCAAAAAAGTACAAGTTACAGGGGCAGGTATACCAGACCTTTGTCATGATTACAATACACATAGCAGTGTACCACAGGTAGGGCTATGGAATGGTCAGAGTTTGGTTAAATGGAACAATTAAAATTTGCCATAGTTTTATATTTAACATCGCCTAGATCCAGACCTCTGAGTCATTGCTCATATCTCACATTTGTTTAATGATTCAAACAGGTCAGACAACAAACAAACAACTAGAGATTAGGAATGGGAAATCCTGACCCCTAACATGATCTGCATGATAACTAAATTCATGAAAAGTAGCAACAGAAAATCAGCCACAAAAAAAAAAAAAAAAGATCAGATTGACACACCTGTTCAAAAAGCACCTTTTATACTGATGTGTTTTTCATTGGTTAGTGTAAAGCCAAAGAGATGATTTAAATAGCAATTCAATGTGATTAACTTTCTGATATTGTTAGCCATCACATCATCTAATGTTAACGTTAATCCATAACTGCAATTTTATTTAATCTCATCTGTAATTAAAACAGAAATCTGTGTCTTTAGATGACAGGCGATTTGTAACAGTACCTATCATAATACACACACACTCACACATACACAATTACAATCCTAGTTGTGAACAACAAAGTTGCATGAAGTCTCAATGGGTTTGAGCAGGCCATTGTTTAAGACAGCTTAAACATTGGACTGGAACTTTATGTAAGTATTTACGTTTCTGGGTTTGTCTCAGCCTATGGGTCAGCCAACCAGGTACTAAATCATATTAATTTTACCCAGGATAAATTCATGGATTGCGTTCCAGTTTTAACAAGAAACTATCATGAGAAAGGTTTCTCTTTACAAGGAGATCCTAAGTATTATGATTTTTTTAACAACAAACTGATAAGTGTTCAGGCCTATGCCCATAGAGCTGCTGGTGTTGCTAACATTGATGCATGTGAACATATGAATGGATTGATTCTTATTTTTTATTAGGGCTAACAGTGAAATTTTGTTCTTACTGAGATGGGTTGTTATCAGTATGCATACACTCCAAAGAATATTGTGAGCTCTCCGTCTCTTTCGAAGAAAGAACCAATGTGGTGTTCTAGATGTGTCGTTATTTCTTATGGGAGAACTTCAGACTCATGGGGAATCTCTGTGCTCCTTTCTTCCATCATCTTTCCCACAGTGCAAGCACTCCACAAAGTTGGATGAGCTAGTTTTTTTTTTTTCAAAACGAAAGCATATATGTACAGGATGTTCAAAAACACTGCTTGGACCAAATAAGCCTGTGGTCTTATATGGGTTTCTTGTTATAAAAAAAAACATTCTTTCAAAACTTTTCTCATTATATTGAGAAAACAAAAAAATCTTTCTCTTTAACCCTTGTGTGGTGTTCATATTTTTGTTATTCAGCCAGTGTTCGTGCGTCTGGTGGACCTGCTGAATTTTGGGGTTTTTAATTCAACACAGTCAAATGATTTTATGTTAAAATACTCAACAAATTTTTACTTTATCCCAATTATAAGCAATATAAACAGCATATATAGTTAACATCCATTTACAAATGAAAGCAAGTTTGAAATGAAAGCAACTAGTGATTTTTATTCATTTGAAAAATGTGTTGCATATGTACGTCTTGCAGTTGATGCATGTATACTGGTTTTTGAAGCTCCTGCCCACATATTCTCTGATCCCTTTGCAGTCAGTTCTTTGTAGTCAGTGGTTGGGGTGAGAGCTCAGACTTAATTTTCTGTATAGTTCCCACCATGGTCAGCTTTCTCTTTAGGAGCTCCTGTCCCAGCTTTTGTGAGGTAAAAAAATTGTCTCATGTGATGTCGCATCCAGTGAGTCCCTGAGTTATGTCCAGGACAACTCACATTCTTCTCAGGGGCTTCTCCATCAGGTTTCACTGTGTATACTTGCAAGTTCCAAGCATATGAGGAAGTGGCTCATTTCTTGGGCAAGAAGGCCATGTAATTTTAGCATTTTTTGATATCCATATTTCCTGACTTCACCGCTGATGGCCTTGTTCTGGCCCTGGAGCTGACTGCTGACAGACTGGTCATGGGGCTGGCTGCTGATGGGGTGGTCCTGTGGCTTGTATTCCATTTTGGAACTAGCTGGTGCTTAACTCATTGTCTTCTTCAAAGTCACTGTCAGACTCTGAATTTTGAACAAAAGCTCTGAGCAGAGAATCTTTGGCCATCTTGATTGTGATAAGGAACCACACTGGCAATTTATCATGTCCTGCCCACAGTTTGCAGCTGGGATAGATCATGAGCAAATAAAGACTGGTTCCCTTAAGACAGGTTAAAATGTGCGGGAATGTGAGAGCAGAATGTCGATGCTTGAATTTTGCAACAATGCTGCAACCTTGTGTAGGAACTGCAGGGGCAGAAGCACAAAACTCACACGTGCACGCGCACACACACACACACACACACACACACACACACACACACACACACACACACACACACACACACACACACACACACCCACACACCTACCTACCAACAGTAGCCCCAGACAGGAGGACAGAGTGAACGGGCCTACAATTTCCACACTTTATTAGCCTTGGGTCCAGTGGAACCAATCATCCTGTATATAATATAAATGTGTAGAGGGGGTGTACAGTGTGTGGTCATTGAAAATGTGTTCTGATATATGTTTGCCACAGAAAATGAAGGTAAGGCAAATGTCCTCTTCTCTCCTCCCCTCCCCTTCCCTCTCCTCTCCTCTGCTCTCTTCTCCTCGTGATCTGGCACTATAATATTAAAACTGAATTAGTTAGCACTGTCACCAGGTGTCTTTAACTGTATGGTTTCTTACTAGGAACTCAAGCTTCCTCCGACAGTCCAAACATGTAAGTTAGGTTAATTGTTGACTCTTAATAGCTCTTAGGTGCGAATGTGAGTTTTTGTCTATTTTAATGTGTCATTCCTGTGATAGACTAGTGTTTTGTGCACTGTGTGCCTCACCTCCTAGTGTTAGCTGGATTTGCCTCTGGCCTTCCCTGAATCCTCAGTGAGTTAATTAATGGCTGGTTTTGCTGGTTTAGGCATGGTCCCAATACAGGTAAGGATCGAAACAAAAATACCACTTTATAAAGAAGTGCTACTCCCAGTTTGGTGCAAAAGAACTTGACTGGCCTGCGCAACTAAATCTCGGGAATGAACAAGACTACTAAAAATTCTACCCAAAATTAACCCTCCAACCCACTTAAAAAAAGAAAAGAAAAAACTCTTTCTCTATGTGGCAATAATAACATCAATCAACTAAAAATGTTTAAATTGCAACCATTATTTTTTTAGACCTCCCTTTTTTCATTCATTTTTTCCCTCAATCTACACTCAGAGAAAAAAGAATTTCAGGAATACCTGTAAATTTATTAAAAAGAAATATCTGAAATATCACATTTACATAGGTATTCAGACCGTTTACTCAGTACTTAGCTGAAATACAAATGCTGCAATTGTTAATTACAATAATTACAGCCTCAAGTCATTTTGGCTATGACACAACAAGCTTTGCACACCTGGATTGGGGCCACTCTTCTTTACAAAACCTCTCAAGCTCGGTCAGGTTGGATGGGGAACACTGTCAGTAGACAGCCACTTTCAAGTCTCTCCAGAGATATTCGACAGGGTTCAAGTCAGGGCTCTGACTGGGCCACTTTAGGACATTCACAATGTTGTCCCTAAGCCACTCCTGTGTTGTCTTGGCTGTGTGCTTAGGGTTGTTGTTATGTTGGAAGGTTAACTTTCGGCCCAGTCTGAGGTTCTGAGCACTGGGGAACAGATTTTCATTGAGAATATCTCTGTACTTTGCTCCATTCAGCTTTCCCTTAACTCTGACCAGTCTCCCCAGACCGGTATCAGGTTTCCTCCAGACATAATATTTAGAATTGAGGCCAAACATTACAATCTTGGTTTCATCAGATCAGAGAATCTTGGTGCCCATAGTCTGAGAGTCTTTCAGGTGTTTTTTTGCAAACTCCAAGCAGCTTTCATGTGTTTTACACTGAGGAGAAGCTTCTGTCTAGCTACTCTGCCTTAAAGCCCAGATCGGTGGAGGCTGCTGTGATGTTTGTCCTTATGGAACTTTGTCCCATCTCCACACAGAATCTCTGGAGCTCAGTCCGAGCGACCATTGGGTTCTTGGTCACCTCTTACTAAGGCCCTTCTCCCAAGACTGCTTAGTTTACACACAAACCCCCCAAAATAAATAATTACTTTATTATTTTTCTACATACAAGTTAATTACTTTATTAATTACTATTAATAAATATAATTAAGATAATCTCAAATTTAATAACTTTGAATAACTGCTGTAACAATTTAATTTCCCCTTGGGGATTAATAAAGTACTTCTAGATAGATAGAAATACTTTATTTATGCCAAACTGGGAAATTCCGCTGTTGCAGCAGCAAATTACAGGCACTCAACATAAACTTAAAACTTACAAGGAAACTAAAAATATAAGAAATTATTTTAAAAAGATAGAGGACTATAGAAATTATATACAAAAAACAATATACACTATACACTAGGTGAGCAGAATATACAATACATGAGCAGACTATACAATACAAAACTATACAATAAGTGTGCAAAAAATTTTAAAGAGGTGAAAGTGAAAGTGATTGTTGTGAGAATGTGTGTGCAAATATTGCCAGTTAAGACAGTCAGTCCAGGGTGTTATCTGACACACAGAGAAGATGTGTTGTACAGAGTTATGGCATGAGGCAGGAAGGATTTCCTGTAGCGATCCTTAAGACAACGAAGTTGTCTGAGCCTTTTGGAGAAGGCGCTCCGTTGTCTGTCCAGCACAGGATGGACAGGGTGATCAGGGTTGTCCATGATTGATAAAAGTTTGTTTAGTGTCCTACTCTCCATCACAGCCTCAAAGGTTTCCTGTCTACAGCCAATGACAGAGCCAGGCTTCCTTATCAGCTTATTCAATCTGTTAGAGTCACTGGCTGCAATGCTGCCCCCTCAGCAGACCACAAAGGACAACAAGGTACTGGCCACAACAGAAGATTTCCAGCATTTTGCTGCACACGTTAAAGGACCTCAGCTTCCTCAGGAAGTAGAGTCTGCTGCAGCCCTTCTTGTACACAGCTGTACAGTTCAGACTGCTGTCGATGGTCACTCCCAGGTATTTGTACTCCTCTAGAGGGGCTTCGAAGCAGTTCCCTTCCGCCTGAAGTCAATCAGCATTTCTTTGGTCTTGTCCAGGTTAAGTAGCAGGTGATTCCCTCCAGCCCACTCCACAAATCTGTCCACCAGCCCCATGTACTCCTCTTCCCGTTGACCTCGTATACACCCAACAACTGCAGAGTCATCAGAAAACTTCTTTAAATGACATAGCTCTGAGTTGTACTGAAAGTCTGAGGTGTACAAAGTGAACAGGAAAGGAGAAAGCACAGTGCCCTGTAGGGCTCCTACACCACTCATCACCGCATCAGACAGGACACCACCCGGCCGTACGAATTGTGGTCTATCTGTCAGGTAATCAGTGATCCAGGAGACAGTGGATCACTGATTACACCCATCAGCCGCAGCTTCTCACCCAGTAATGGAGGCTGGATGGTGTTGAAGGCACTGGAGAAATCAAAGAATATGATTCTCACTGTGCCACCACATGACAGCATCATCCACCCCCAGACGTGGCTGATAGGCAAACTGCAGAGGGTCAAGAGATGGTCTCACATGCGGCCCAAGGTGGGCCAACACCAACCTCTCCTGCACCTTCATCGCATGGGATGCGAGGGCAACTGGACGATAGTCACTGAGGCCAGATGGACTTCTTGGGTACAGGAACCAGACAAGAGGTCTTCTAGAGAAGCGGCACCTTCTCCAGGCCGAGGCACAGGTTGTAGAGATGCTGGAGAACCGCAGATAGCTGGCT
Organism: Mastacembelus armatus; assembly: GCF_900324485.2. Taxonomy (NCBI): domain Eukaryota; kingdom Metazoa; phylum Chordata; class Actinopteri; order Synbranchiformes; family Mastacembelidae; genus Mastacembelus; species Mastacembelus armatus. Next base: position 27,834,001 of record NC_046642.1, on the reverse strand, counting down.
GGCAGGTTCCTAAGTACCCTGGGGTTGATGCCGTCAGGGCATGCAGCTTTGGATTGATTTAACATCTGCGGCTGTCTCCTCACCTGGCAAGTTGCTACAGTCAAGTAGGAGCGGGTGGAGGGTGGGGGTGGGGGGTAGGATGTCCGAGGCAGGGGTGGGGCTGTAGACTGAGGTCCCATATTCTGGTCCTGTGGGCTCACCATAGACGGGGGGAACTGCAAGAGCATTGGAGGAGGTAGGGGGGAGGTGTTTGGGGACAGGGGGAGTGGGTTGAGGAGACAAGGGCAGTCTGAGAGCTAAACTTGTTGGAGTAGGTGTTAAGCTCGTTAGCTCTCTCCCTGTTACCGGCAGACTGTCTGCCTCTCCTCCCAAATCCTGTGATCTCTTTCATCCCAGACCACACCTCCCTCATGTTTTTTTGCTGGAGTTTGGCTTCCAGCTTCCTCCTGTAGGAGTCTTTACACTCCCTCAACTTGTCCCACAGTTGGTGTTGTTCTCTCCTCAGCTCCTCCTTGTCTCCAGACCTGAAGGCCCTCTTTTTGTTGTTGAGCAGAGTCTTCAGGTCATTGGTGATCCACGGCTTGTTGTTAGGGAAACGGCGAACAGTCTGAGAGGGCATGACGGTGTACTCTGTGATGTAGTCCATCACGCTGTTGATATCCTCCCCATGAGGCTGGCAGAGTGCCTCCCAGTCTGTGCACCTGGTTGCTGGCTAGCCAGGTCTTGGAGGAGTCCTGGTTGTGCCAAACTTCTTCCATTTGAGTATTATGGAGGCCACTTCAGTGGAAAGGTTCAGTGCAGCAGAATGTTTTTATATAGCCTTCCCCAGCTCTGTGGCTATCAACAATCCTGTCTCTGACCATTTCAGGAAGTTCCTTAGACCTCATGGCTTGGTTTTTGCTCTGATATGCATTGCCAACTGTGAGGCCTTCTATAGAGAGGTGTGTGTCTTTTCCTGTCCATTCAATTTAATTTACCACAGGTAGACTATAATCAAGATGTAGAAACAGCCCAGCAAAGATCAAGAGGTGTCTGAGTTAATTTTCATGTTGTTGCAAAGGGTCTAAATAGTTATGGAAATGTGATATCTCAGTTTTTTGTTTTTAAGAAATTTTAAAATACTCCTAAAATGTTTTCACTTTGTCATTATGTGCCCCTGAGTGTAGATTCATGAGAAAACAAAGAATTTAAACAATTGTATTAACAAAATTGAAAACAGTGAAGGGGGGGCGGAATACTTTCTGAATGCACTGTATATACCTCTGAAATGCATCTATGGGAGCACTTTGAGAGCTTCAATTGTAAGTAAAAAATATGTGAGCCAAATCTTATCACTATGGAGCTGCCAGTGAACTTATTTTGCCCCTTTGCCTTTCAAGCAATTCTGAAGTCAGCCTTGAAGCAGTATTGGTATTATTGGTGAAGATCATTGAAACCCATCCAATTAAAAGTACTGAGATTCAGCTCTGTGCACAGAACAGGCTCTGGCCTCAGTGTGACTCCTAGAAAAACACAATAAACAGAGAGAGAGCAAGAAGCCTTTATATATCTTTAAAAGCTCAGTGATGGAAAAGTTTTGAGTGGTGCCAAATGCAGACTGAGTTGTGAGAATGGGGCAGGGAGGGGGAACTATTTGATTGAGGTATTATACTTCCAGAGTGCAGCCCAGTTTTGATGAATGGCGCAGAAGTGCCGAGTAAAGATATAGTTTCGTAGGGATGAATCAGGAGTTGGGTTTGGAGTAGAGTTTGAAGGCAGAGCATGCAAAATGTGATGCATAAATGTGTGTGGTTAGAGAACATGTTCTCTATTCTATGGTGAATTCCTTGTGGAATGAGACAAATCTGGGTCCAAGGCCTTACTCCTTTTATAGCGAACCACAAACCCTCCACCCAGCCCCTCTCTTGCAACTTTCTCCACACTCTTCTGCAGACTAGACCTATGCAGGTAAGTATTTACATATGTAAAGTTGAAAATTTCAATGAAGCCCTTCAGTTTGTGCACCTAATGCAGAGTGAGTGAGGATCTCTTTCACTCTGTTCACCTTTTAAATAATGCACACATTTGTAGTCCTCACTTTTTGTGTGTGGTCTGTCTGCATAGAAAGAAACAATGGCACAATTGGAGTATGAATGCAGCAACCAATAAAAGGAGATGGATGAGCAGGTGAGTTAAGAGGAGACCTTCCTAGTGCTGGTAAGCCCTGCCAAATCACGCCATTTTCTCTGACAGGAATGGCCAATTGGCTCTTTGCTTTATCATCCAGGCCTTAAAACGAAAAAGGCTGTCTCTGTGCTCTCCATTGGGTCTGATTGCAGTGCCTAGAGTGGAGGAAAAAAACAGAAGATGGACTAGAAATGAAGATGTAATAGTATACGGAAGTGAGCAAATGAACACTTTTATAGCCCTCCATGAGCTTGCCAGCAGGCATGTGTATGTGTCTGTGTTTTCTATAGGTGCCCATGAAATGCAGTTTTTCTACACAAGCATAAATAAAATAAAATAAAAATATAATTTTTTTTAAAAATGTTTTAAATATTTGATCTCTCCCAACTATTAGCAGTCATATCACTGATGAACATAAGAATAATTTCTTAGTGACAGATTTAATTAAGAAAGCTACATATTTATTCTTATGCAAGATTACTTCACTCAATGTTCTTGAAGAACAGCACATACAGATAAAAAAATATATATAGGGAGAACCTGTGTATAAAAGCAAAGGAAAGGACAATTCACATGAAATATAATGGATGTTGCAGTGACCTGACTCATGTTTCAGCTTTAGCTTAGGGTATGAAAGTTCAATCAATCAATCAAGCTTATTTGTATAGCACCTTACAACAACCCAGTTAACCAAATTGCTTTACAGCAATTAAAAGCATCTAAAATAATATAATATATAAATATATAAAATAAGATGTACAATAAAAAGGAATATAAAATAAATCATACACAGAAAACAAACAGAAGAATGACAGGGTGATGCTATGTGTCAAAAGCCAGTCTGAATAGGTGAGTCTTTAGTTTGGCTTTGCCCATTAAATTGTGTACCATTACTGACCTGCCCCTGTTCAAACTGTTCCAGGGCCTGGGACCTGCCACTGCAAATGAGCGATCACCCCACAGCTTGTATCTCGAATGTGAGACCTCCTGGAGATATTGGCCAGCGGAATTCAAGGCTCTGCAAGGGTTGGTGAGAGCTTAAAATCTTGCATAAATATGAAGGTGCCATATCATTAATTGCCTTAAAGGTGATTAACAGAAGCTTAAATTGAATCTGGAACTGTACAGGGAGCCAGTGGAGGAAATACAGGATTGGGGAGATATTGTCATGCTTTTTGGTGTTAGTAAGTAAACGGGCCGCAGCATTCTGTACAAGCTGCAAACGGTGGATACTAGCCTGGTTAATGCTGAAATAAAGAGCATTAAAATAATCTAGCCGGGAGATAATAAAGGTGTGAATAGCTTTCTTTAGGTCACTGTGGTTCAGGAAGGGCTTAACCTTAGCAAGGAGTCGGACCTGAAAAAGATTGCAATGACCACAGAATTGATTTGATTATGGAAATTTAAATTATTTTCTAAGGTCATCAGTAGGTTTTTGACAGTCTGGTTAAGGTGAAGTGCCAAAGAAACTAGACCTGAATGCACTGCTGGAGAGCCACACGTGGGGAGGATGTCTTGTGGTCTGTCCTCCACGTAGGCAGTAAAAGCAGTCTCTATTTCATCTTCGTAGGTGCTCTCTTTCTGAGGTGTTTTTTTCCTCAGAAAGAGTAAGAGTGCGGCAGATCCATGGAAATCTGCCACACTCTGTCGGGCGACATCAAGTCAAATCTGAAGCTGCTGGCTAATGCTAATTGTAAATATGGAAAAATTGTTATTCACGTTGGCAGCAATGACACCCGATCACGCCAATCGGAGGTCACTAAAATTAATGTTGAGTCGGTGTGTAACTTTGCCAAATTAATGTCGGACTCCGTAGTTTTCTCTGGACCCCTTCCCAATCTGACCAGCGATGACATGTTTAACCGCATGTCGTCGTTCTGTCGCTGGCTATCTAGGTGGTGTCCAGCAAACGATGTGGGCTTCAAAGACAATTGGGCCACTTTCTGGGGAAAACCCGGTCTGGTAGCGAGAGACGGCATCCATCCCACTTTGAATGGTGCAGCTCTCATCTCTAGAAATCTGGCCGAGTTCATTAGCCAACCTAAAGCCTGACAATCCAGAGTGGGGACCGGGACACAGAGACTTAGTCTAAAACACCTCTCTGCAGTTTCCTTAGAGCCATCACCCCCCTCAAGCCACATAGAGATTGTGTCTGCCCCTCGAACATATAAATCAAATAAATCTGATGTTAACAGAAGAGGAGTTATTCATTAAAACCTAATAATAAAATTAAGACCGCTCCTCTTATCAAACAGAAAAACAGAACAGTCAGATGTGGATTATTAAATATTAGGTCTCTCATCTAAATCTTTGTTAGTAAATGATTTGATAACTGATCACCAAATTGACCTACTTTATCTTACTGAAACCTGGCTACAGCAGGATGAATATGTCAGTCTGAATGAATCAACCCCCCTCAATCATTAAAATTGTCATGTTCCTCGAAGCACAGGTCGAGGTGGAGGAGTAGCTGCAATCTTCCACTCAAACTTATTATTAAACTTTCATCCTCAGAACAATTTTAACTCATTTGAGAGCCTCACTCTGAGCCTTTCACATCCAAACTGGAAAACACAAAAACCAGTTCTACTTGTCACTGTGTATCGTCCACCTGTCTCTTAATCAAGAGTTTTTAACTGAATTTCCAGACTTCCTATCTGATTTAGTGCTTAGTTCAGATAAATTCATTAGAGTGGGAGATTTTAACATTGATGTAGATGTTGAAAATAATAGTCTCAGCATTGCATTTAATTCAATATTAGATTCAACTGGTTTCACTCAATCCTATATTGTCAGATCATTCTTTAATAACTTTTGAATTTAAGATGATGGATCATGCAGCGTTTGGAAGAAAATTCCACTACAGCAGATGTTTATCTGACAACGCTGTTAATAAATTTAAGAAAATGATTCAACCTTTATTTACATCTATGCCATGTGCCAGCACAGTGGAGGGTAGCTGCCTCAATCCCACTCCCTACTAAAATGATCATATTGTTGACAGCGCTGTAGCCTCACTGCGTGAAACGCTTGATACTGTGGCCCCTCTGAAAAAGAAGTTAGTGAATCAGAGGAGATTTGCCCCATGGTATAATTTACATATTCGTACCTTAAAGCAGGCATCACAAAGGCTGGAAAGGAAGTGGTGTTCCACAAATTTAGAAGAATTTTACCTTGCCTGGACAAACAGTCTACTAACATATAAAAAAGCTCTATGTAAAGCCAGAACTACATACTATTCATCACTAACAGAGGAAATTAAGAACAATCCCAGGTTTCTTTTCAGCACTGTAGCCAGGCTGACAAAAAGGTCACAGCGCTGTTAAGCCCAGTGTTCCCTTAGTGCTCAGCAGTGATGACTTTATGAGTTTCTTTACAAATAAAATCATAACTATCAGAGATAAAATTCAGCAGATGCTTCCTGTACCTGCAATAAATGAATCTTCTACTACAGTAGCTCTTGAATCGTCTGTAAGACCTCAGTTATGTTTAGACTGCTTCTCTCCCATAGATCTCTCTTAATTCACGTCAGCAGTTGCTTCATCTAAATTACCAACATGTCTCTTAGACCCCATCCTGACTAGACTGCTCAAATTTTAAATTTACCTCTAGTATCAGGCTACGTACCACAGGCTTTTAAGACTGCAGTAATCAAACCTTTACTCAAAAAGCCTAGTCTTGATCCAGGTGTCTTGGCTAATTATAGACCAATATCCAACCTACCATTTATTTCTAAAATCCTTGAAAAAGCTGTTGCTAAGCAGCTATCAGACCACTTACACAGGAATGAACTATTTGAAGATTTTCAATCAGGATTTAGAGCACATCATAGTACAGAAACAGCACTGTTAAAAGTCACCAACAATCTTCGCCTCAGATAATGGATTTGTTTCTATAATTGTCCTGCTAGACCTTACTGCTGCATTTGACACTATCAACCACAGCATATCATTACAGAGACTGTAGCTGTATGTCATTGGAATCAAAGCAACAGTGTTAAAATGGTTTCAGTCTTATTTATTGGACAGATTCCAATTTCTTCATGTTCATGATGAACCTTGCATGCGCACAAAATTTAGTTATGGAGTTCCACAAGTTTCTGTGCTAGGACCGTTTCTGTTCACCTTATACATGCTCCCTTTAGGCAATGTTATTAGAAAGCACTTTATTAATTACCACTGCTATGCAGATGACACAAACCAGTTAGCCAGACTTCAAGAATGTCTAAAGGACATAAAGGCCTGGATGACCAGTAACTTTTAAATTTAGAAAAGCTGTTTCTAAAGTTTTTAGGCCCAAATATAATAACTTCTGTTTTCTTTAACAATATACAGTAGCTACTTTAGATGGCATAGCTCCAGCACTACTGTGAAAAACCTTGGAGTTAATTTTGACCGTGATATGTCCTTTAATTCACACATAACACAAATCTCTAGAACTGCATTCTTTCACCTGCACAACATTTCCAAAATTAGGAACATCCTGTCTCAAAATGATGCAGAAAAACTAATTCATGCATTTGTTACTTCAAGGGTAGATTACTGTAACTCATTACTATCAGGATGTCCCAGTAACTCCATAAAAAGCATCCAGTTAATCCAGAATGCTGCAGCCAGAGTCCTGACAGGAACTAGCAAGAGAGATCATATTTCTCCTATATTAACTTCTCTTCGTTGGCTCCTTGTAAAATCCATAACAGAATTTAAAATCCTTCTCCTCACATAGAAATCTCTTCATGATCAAGTTCCTTCATACCTTAAAGACCTCATAGTACCATATTATCCAAATAGAGCACTTTGCTGTCAGAGTGCATGTCTACTTGTGGTTCCCAGAGTTTCCAAAAATAGAATGGGAGGCAGAGCCTTTACCTGTCAAGCTCCTCTCCTGTGGAACCAGCTCCCAGTCTGGGTTCAGGAGGCAGACACACTCTGTACTTTGAAGGTTAGATTTAAAACCTTAGTTTTTGACAAAGCTTATAGTTAGGGTTGGTTCAGATAACCCTGAACCATCCTTTAGTTATGCTGCTATAGGCCTAGACTACCCAAGGACTTTCCATCAGGGAACTGAACGTCCCTCACTTCCCCTCCATTCCCCTCCATTGAATGTCACTAACTTTGTGTTTTGCACTTTTAAGGTTGTGAAAAGCTTCCTTTTTGACAAAGCGTATAGGTAGAGTTGATTCAGGTAACCCTAAACCATCCCTTAGTTATGCTGCTAAAAGCCTAGACTGCGTGAGGACTCTCCATCAGTGCACTGAGCTCTCCAACACTACCCTATCCTAACCCTCCCCTCCCCTCCCATTCCTTCCCTTCCCTTCCTTAACTCTCCCCTTCTATTCTCCCCCCGTACATGTATATTCCACCATTGAATGTCACTACACTCAAAAAATGATTAAAGAACTTCATAGATATGACACATTATTCTGTTCACTTTATTTAAACATATCTAATTACAAGTAATACACATATATATTTAATGAGTCTAACATAAAATGTATAAATAGTGTCATCTAGAAGTTTTTTTTTCAATGTGATTAACATGAATTAGTTGATTTTGGAGTAGCCATTTGCGCATGTGCAGAACAAGCTCACCTCAGAGTGCGTGACCGCCATTTTCTCGTGGTGGAGAGGACTGTAAAGAGACGGATTACTTTGCAATTGTATTCGTTATTGGTAAGTATCCTTTTTTTTTGTAGTTAAGAATGTACTTCGCTGTCAAAGAATGTGAATATTATAATGCTGAGTCAACTAAAGTAAGGTGAATTGTTCCACGCGTGCCTTTGCTTAAAGCCATTGAAAGCCAGTTTTCGAGCCCAGGGAAAAGTAGATTTTTTTTTCTTGTAAGATGGCGAGTCGAGTGAAATAAGCCCCATAATTTTTCCTACTTGCAAAACTAGGTAGATAAACATCCACTTATCTAATCGTCAACATTAAGTGTTGCTGCGCATCTTAGCTTAGCCCAGCGGCTCTCCTGCAGCCCCGCCATGTCCTGCAGGTTTAAAGTCGGGCCGTTCTGTGGCATTCATGCTGTTTATAACCCTGCAGAGACCCAACGGTTGTGTCCGAAATGAAACCCAAAAGCATCATGAAATGCGACACGGTGAACAACCGACTATTTGAAAGATGCTATAAAACACACATTAGTTGTTGAAGTTAATATTTGTCTTCTGTGAATTTTCCTCCATTTTTTTCCTATCTTATATGGATCATGTTTCCAATCCAGTGTTCCCCAACTCTCTTCTGAAGATTCAATATTACATTGTCGAACAGTTTTTGTTATGGATTCAGTCGGACACAGAGTAGGGTCGTATATCTATCCCTTTATTAACAAACCCTGGGAGAGGCTGAGAGGTGCAGGGGACAGGAGGAGAGCAGAGGGAACAGCCGGCAGGAACTGGCGTCGCGTGGGATTCAGGAACAGGTAAGGAGCAGATAAGGCGTTTTCCGTAGGGTATGTTTGTCGAGCAAAGTCCAGGCATTCTATAACGAGATCGGACATGGAACTGAGTGAGACAGGTTCTTTTAACTGTGTTGGCGTGAAGAGGAGCAGGTGTGCGAAATGAGTGACTAATACTCCGGGGAGGTGTCTTGTTGTGATTGACAGGGAGGTGGATCCAGCCGACCCGTGACAGTACCCCGCTCTCCACGGTCCCCCCCCGAGGACCGACCCTGGCGTCGTGGTGGTCTACCCCTACCCCGCGGAGCCGGACAGTCAGGGTGCATCCTATGAAACTCGGTGAGTAGTGTGGGGTCCAGGATGTCCCTTCGGGGAACCCAAGACCGTTCCTCAGGACCATACCCCTCCCAGTCAACAAGGTAGGCCATTCTACCACCACTGCGCCGGGAATCCAAAATCTCCCTCACTGCGTAAGCGGCACCGTCCTCGACCAGGAGAGGGAGAGGGGGTTTCTCGGATCGACTGGGATCTGGCAGAGCAGAGGGAAAGAAAGGTTTAAGCAGTGAAACATGAAAGGTGGGGTGTATGCAAAGGTGAGCTGGTAATCGAAGCTTATATGTGACCGGATTAATCTGTTTCAGAATGGTGAAGGGTCCCAAAAACCTGAGACCTAGCTTCCGACTGGGTAACCGCAAGTTAATGTTCCGAGTGGACAACCAAACCCTCCGTCCTGGCCGGTAGCTGGGAGCCTCAGAGCGTTGGACGTCAGCTGTCAGTTTCTGCCGGCGGATGGCCCGCTGCAGGTGTTGATGCGCGACCTCCCACACTCTCTCGCTTTCCCAGAACCAGAAATCCACAGCTGGCACATCTGAGGGTTCACCTGACCATGGAATAAGGGAGGTTGAAATCCAAGAACACACTGGAAAGGAGTGAGGCCGATGGAACTGTGTACGAGTGAATTCTGTGCATATTCTGCCCAGCCCATAAACTGCTCCCAACTGTCTTGTTGATCGTGGCAGTAGGTCCTGAGGAAGCAGCTCACTTCCTGAATCTTCCGTTCAGTTTGTCCATTTGTCTGAGGATGATACCCAGATGATAAGTTAACCGCCACTTCCAGGAGGGTAAAGAAAGCCCTCCAAACCCGGGATACGAACTGCGGTCCCCTGTCAGACACGATGTCCTCCGGGAGACCGAAGTTCCTGAATACCTGATTGAAAAGTATTTCAGCAGTTTGGAGGGCTGTGGGTAAGCCTGCAAGGGACACTAGGCGACAGAACTTAGAAAATCGATCTATTATAACTAGGATACAAGTCTTGCCGTTCGAACAGGGCAGGTCAGTGATGAAGTCCACACCCACATGAGACCAGGGTCGGGTGGGCACAGGCAAGGGGCATAATTTTCCTACGGGTAGGTGGTGCGGGCTCTTAGACATCGCGCATTCGGCGCACCCACGTACAAAGCATTGTACATCCCGTGCCATGCTGGGCCACCAGTACCGCCCCTTCAGTAGTGCCAGGGTAGCCACAGCTCCAGGATGACCGGTTCCTATGGAAGAGTGTACAGAGTGGATTAGAGAATTACGTTGCAAGCGAGGCACATACTTGCAGTGAGGAGGACATCCCGGCGGGTGGTGAGCAGGAGAAGGAGGCGGCTGGTTAGGGGAAGTCCACTGGATGGGGTTAAGGAACATCTGTGATGGGAGGATCTCCTCTGGTTGGTCCTCCTCCTCCTCCTCTGATAGATGGAGGCAGGAGAGAGCGTCAGCTTTCATGTTCTTAGATCCAGGTCGATAGGAGATTTTAAATTGGAAGCGTGTAAAGAATAATGCCCATCGGGCTTGACGGGGGTTGACGCGGGCTCGGAGGTATTGTAAGTTCTCCAACCAATGCCTCCATTCTTCAAGGGCCAGTTTTATAGCTAACAGTTCTCGGTTCCCTATATCATAATTCCTCTCTGCTGGACTTAGTTTTCGTGAGAAATATGCACAGGGATGGAGTTGACCTGGGGTTCCCTGGTACTGGGATAAGACAGTGTACCATCATAATAACAACAAAACGTTGTGCTTTTTTTAAATAAAGAAAGCCGACAGTGTGCGCTCTCGGCCTTTTCTGTCTCTGCCATTTCTCTTCACAGACGCGTAAATAAAACCATGGCTAGAAAGCTTGAAATGTTTTATTTTAAGTGAAACAATTCAAGTCAAAAACAAATCATCTCATTTTATTTAATGCGTATGAACGTAAGAAGAAGTACGTTTTTTCCTGTCTCACCTCTTTACAAGTAATGCGGTCCCGCCTTGTACTCTGTTCACTGTTCACATGTAAATAATCTCAGGTGAACCAGGTAAATATGTGCACACCCCCGAGAAATGACATAAAACGTCAAACTTCATCATAGAATTTACTCTCTTTTTCTGCGCGTTTGGATGATGGCACGTCACGGACGTGAAGAAGCGCTTCTTGTATTCCACACAGAGACAAATACTTTAGCTTGTCCTCAGAGTAAAAACACTGATTTTAACTCAAATGAGGATCGTTTGGCTCCTCATTGTTTTGTATTGTGCTGCACTAATCCGTCCCATCTATATTGACTGAAAGGCTCATTATGCGCGCCTTTGTCTGGTCGTTCAGTGCGTCTTTTGTCTTCTCAGGTAAATCACATGACTATTCATCCTCAGACACACCCTCTTGCATATGGCCTTTCTGGACAAAAAGTGTCTTAGAAAATTTAAATCAGTGTATTGTTTTCTGTGAATGTGTGAAAACACTTCAGTAAACACTTCAGCCTATAACATGCAGGTCTCCAAAGTCTTGTGAACCAATGTTCTGTTTGTGTTTTATGGTCTTATTTCAGTGAGTAAAAAATTGTAGTTTTGCACTAACCATGCATAAACACTTTTTTCTCAAAAACACAATAATGTATAAACTTGCTGCTCACATATTATTGTAGGCAACTTTTTCAGACTTTAGACATTAATATGTTTAAAAGACACTGAAAAAAGCACAAATGTCAGGACATGTCAAAATTTGTCCAGGCCCCCAAAACTTCAAGGTTTTCACACACTGTTGCTGGTATTTTGGCCCATTCCTCCATGCAGATCTCCTCCAGAGCCGTGATGTTTTGGGGCTGTTGCTGGGCAACACGGACTTTCAACTCCCTCCAAAGATTTTCTATGGGGTTGAGATCTGGAGACTGGCTAGGCCACTCCAGGACCTTGAAATGCTTCTTAAGAAGCCACTCCTTCGTTACCCGGGTGGTGTGTTTGGGATCATTGTCATGCTGAAAGACCCAGCCACGTTTCATCTTCAATGCCCTTGCTGATGGAAGGAGGTTTTCACTCAAAATCTGACGATACATGGCCTCATTCATTCTTTCCTTTACATGGATCAGCCGTCCTGGTCCCTTTGCAGAAAAACAGCCCCAGAGCATGATGTTTCCACCCCCATGCTTCACAGTAGGTATGGTGTTCTTTGGATGCAACTCAGCATTCTTTCTCCTCCAAACATGACGAGTAGAGTTTTTACCAAAAAGTTCTATTTTGGTTTCATCTCACCATATGACATTCTCCCAATCTTCTTCTGGATCATCCAAATGCTCTCTAGTAAACTTCAGACGGGCCTGGACATGTACTGGCTTAAGCCGGGGGACATGTCTGGCACTGCAGGATTTGAGTCCCTGGCAGCGTAGTGTGCTACTGATGGTAGCCTTTGTTACTTTGGTCCCAGCTCTCTGTAGGTCATTCACTAGGTCCCCCTGTGTGGTTCTGGGATTTTTGCTCACCGTTCTTGTGATCATTTTGACCCCACGGGGTGAGATCTTGCATGGAGCCCCAGATTGAGGGAGATTATCAGTGGTCTTGTATGTCTTCCATTTTCTAATAATTGCTCCTACAGTTGATGGTGCAGGTCTACAATTTTGTTTCTGGTGTCCTTTGACAGCTCTCTGGTTTTGGCCATAGTGGAGTTTGGAGTGTGACTGTTTGAGGTTGTGGACAGGTGTCTTTTATACTGACAACGAGTTCAAACAGGTGCCATTAATACAGGTAACGAGTGGAGGACAGAGGAGCCTCTTACAGAAGAAGTTACAGGTCTGTGAGAGCCAGAAATCATGCTTGTTTGTAGGTGACCAAATACTTATTTTCCACCATAACTTGCAAATAAATTCTTTAAAAATCAAACAATGTGATTTTCTGGATTTTTTTTCTCATTTTGTCTCTCATAGTTGAGGTATACCTATGATGAAAATTACAGGCCTAAACTTGCACAATTGGTGGCTAAATACTTTTTTGCCCCACTGTACTGTACTTGTGACAGGAGAGGACAGAGAAGGATAGAAAGAGGAGCAGAGAGGGAGGGAGAAAGCTTAACTAAGGGATGGTTCAGAGTCACCTGTCAGCAGCCAGTCCCAACTAGAAGCTTTGTCAAAAAGGAAAGTTTTAAGTGTAATTTTGAAAGTATACTGTAGATGGTGTCTGCCTCCTAAACCCAAGCTGGGAGCTGGTTCCACAGGAGAGCTTGATAGTTAAAGGCTCTGCCTCCCATCCTACTTTTTGAAACTAACTGTCTGATGAATAAGATTTAAACCAATATAGCACTGTTCCTTTAATCCCAATCACATGTTCCAGTCTGTAATAAGATGCTGTGGTTGATAGTGTCAAATGCAGCACTAAGGTCTAGATTATCTGAGGCTAAGAGAAGATTGTTGGTGACTTTTAACAGTGCTTTTTCTGTACTATTATATATTATATATATTATTATATATTATATTATATGCTCTAAATCCTGATTGAAAATCAAATTGTTTATTTCTGTGCACGATGTCACAAGCAACAGCTTTTTCAAGGATTTTAGAAATAAAACATAGGTTGGATATTTGTTTATAATTACTCAGGACTCCTGGATCAGGACTAGGCTTTTTGAATAATGGTTTGCTTACTGCAACCTTAAAAGCCTGAGGCATGCAGCCTGTTACTAGAGATAAATTTACCAAGTCTAATAATCACAATGCAGCTTCTTGGTGGACCACCTTAATTAACTTTGTTTCAGCTAAGACTTTTTTATGATAAAAAGCACAAAAATTACAGACAATGTATAGAAACAGCTGAAGGGCTTTGTTATGAGCGGACTATGTGAAACCCAGCTAGTCATGTAGTTATCTAATGGCATAACCTTACAATATTTTATATCATAAATAGTATACAATAATGAGCAATGTAAAACAAAACATTTATTCTGAGAATTATGACAGAATGTGGACAGCACATTTTCTATTACTATGCTGCTAAAGCAGAGATATTATATTTACTGGCAATATAAACTGCATCAGGGGCAGCATGGTGGGTGAATGGTTAGCACTGTTGCCTCACAGCAAGAAGGTTCCTGGTTTGAAACCCATCAGGGGCCTTTCTGTGTGGAGTTTGCATGTTCTCCCTGTCCTTGAGTGGGTTTACTCCAGGTACTCTGGTTTCCTCCCACAGTCCAAAAACATGCATGTTAGGTTGATTGGTGACTCTAAATTGCCCATAGGAGTGATTGTGGGTGTGTGTGGTTGTTTGTCTTTGTGTGTCTCTATGTGGCCCTGTGATGGACTGGTGACCTGTCCAGGGTGTACCCCTGCCTTCCACCCAAGAGAGCCGGGATAGACTCCAGCAGATCCCTGTGACTCTGGTTACGGAATAAGCGGGTATAGAAAATGGATGGATGGATAAACTGCATTATAAGTGTGATTGGGTGTGATTGGGTTCTTGTCTGTTGGGTTAGGTGCACCCAAAATTTTCATTTTTTTATGCTTTTATGCTTATTGTAGTACAGTAAGCACATGGTCATCATCACTTGATGAGGAAACAAGTTTTTGTAGCATGACTTTTTAGAAGCCATATTCACATATTTTCTGTCGTGCAAATATTTGCAAATATTTATTAATAAGTTCAATTTATCATAGTATGAAGGGTGTCTCAATCTCGGAGCTTCTTCTCCAGGAATGCAGCAGCTCACTGGTGACCAGCGGGGAAGGAATGGCTTGGGAGACCACAAGCGGCATGTCGGCAACAGGTGTGTCAGACCAGGTTGGAGACGTGCAGGTAAAGTCGAGTCAGCAGTTGACCTGCAAGGTCTCTTAGAAAATAGAGCCATGGGTAGTTACTACTGGCTGGCTGGGGGGTGCAGTGGGCTTGTGAAGACCGGTTTCACCTGGGAGACTTGGAAGACACATGGCAGGGTCAGGCCTCCAAGCCTCCGCAGAACACCCACCAGAACTAGGAAGTGAACTGGGCCCCTCAATCGGACACTATATCCTGGGGGATGACGACATCCATGGAAACAAAAAGAGTGTTAAGAGGCCCCCCACCCCTGCTCTGCTCCGTCCAGCCAGTGTCTCTACTCCTCCAAAGCCAATTTGATAGCTAGCAATTCCTGGTTCCCCATGTCGTAGTTGGCCTCCGCTGGAGAGAGCCGTCGGGAGAAGAAGGCGCAACGGTGGAGTTTATGGTCCTCTTCCGAGCTCTGTGAGAGGACTGCAGCCACTCTGACATGCCAGAGACTCTTTAATGTAAGTCTCCATCAACTCCCTCTCAGGGCAAGACAGATTATATATTCTGCTGGATGGGAAGGTGTCCCCTGGGAGGAAGTCGATGGCGAAGTCATACGGGCGGTGTGGAGGGAGGGATAATGCCAGCTCCTTCTCAAAGACTGCGGCTAGGTCATGATAAGAATTTGGAACCTGAGACAGGTCGGGCGATGGGTATGTTAAAGATTCGGCCGCCTTGGACAGAGGGAGAGCAGAGCGGAGACACGAGGTGTAACAATCAATGTGTTATTTGGGCTAGCGGCCGTCTGTCCAAAGCGTCCGCATGAACTGGTTGAATTAATGGGCGCAGGGGAATATGGAGACAGCGGACTAGCCCTGCATCTAAAAAGTTGTCCTCGGCCCCAGAGTCAATGAGGGCCAAAAAAGGGTGATCTAGAGCTCGAAGAGTAAAAACAGCTGGGAAATGAAAACGGGCAGAACGTGCCTGGTCAGGGATTCGGCTCACCAGTATTCCCAGGCCTACTGGTGAGCCCCGTCTTTTGGCAGCTTGGGGCAAAGAGAGAAGGTGGTAATCGAGTGTACAAGGTCGCCACAATAGAGGTAGCAACCCTGGTGCTCATGCCGATGCCGCTTGGCTGGCGATATATCCTGGCGCGGCTCAGACATAATCTGTCTTCAATCTACCAGGCTGCCCTTTCATCTGTTCCCAGGAAATTAAGAAACACATCAAATGTTTCCCAGGGAGGACACACTCTGCAGCCAGTTGGGGAATCAGAAGGGTCACATGGGTCCACCATTAGATTCTAATGACCCCCACCTGAGCTGAACCTTTGTTCAGCTAACAACCCTATTCAGACCAGGTGTGAAGTGAAACCAACTCAGGAGTGTGGGTCGAAAGACTCTTACCTGATTTACATAGCTTACCTAGTGAGCCTATTGGTCTAGGGGTGGAGTGAAACCAACCTGTGAGATAAACTGGAGGTTCCAATCCAGCTTTTCTTAGACTGATTAAGCCACCTGGATGGGTGGTGAAATGTTTTGGCCTTAAAACTGAAAGTCCAGATGCCATGACTCAACCTTTAGATAACTTCCCCTCAGACTGAGAATCTTCACAAACATAAAGTGCATTACAGTAATCCAGATGATTTAGTTTTAATCCAGTAATTAATTGTAACACCTTGCATGTCAGATTGCACAGTGTAACCAGATGGAAAGGATAATTGTGGAAAAGTGAGTACAGACAGGTTGCTTAAAATCGTTTGATTGATTGAAATTGATTAATGAAGCTTGTTAATGGAATGATTGTGTCTTCAATCACTGATAGCCAATTTGATCACCACTCAGCACAAATCCACAGATCTGTCCTGTAAAGCACTTCTGTCGTTGGTTGATAGAGCTTAGGGAGGAAAAGGAAGCACTTGTTTTGATGCATGGGAACTCCCTGCCAATAGAATCACAGTCATGTAAGAATGCGATCCTATAGAGGTATGAATCGAGATTGTGATCTAAAAACAATTAATTGTGCAGTCTGAAATTTGCCTGCTTATTGTATTTTCTTCCAGAGTTCAGGATAAGAAGCAGATTTAGTCTGTCAAACGCTTTAGTGATAGTGTGCGCAGGAGCCTGCAGTTCTGTCTATCAAACTCACTTTTAAATAAATTGGTTGTGTAATGTTGTGCATTCAGATAGAGTTTTATATTTTAGAGTAAGTTTGGAAGTTCCCATCCAATATTTTTGATTCAACTGTTTCCTTAATTTAATCAATCAGTAATTAAGAGGCTCAAATCAATCATCTGGTGAGACTTTTTTTTCAGTTTGAACTGAATGTAGAAATGGATAAAGGCCCCCAAAGCCGTGTCCAAGGCACCCAAAGTGAAAACTAACATCACTGTGAACATTTGCACCTTAAGACTGTGTTATTTTTGCTATTCTGCATTTTATGTCATTCAGAATATGACATTAAAATGTTCAAAAATTTTACAAATTTTACTGCAAGTAGAATGAACAATTAGATTGCTTATGTGTTTGTGTGTCTGCATGTTAGAGACAGAGAGAAAGAGAAAGGTTTTAATTTTTATACATATACATACATTCATATATATATATATATATATATTTATCTGTTGTTTTCAACATTTTGTTATCTGTTATAATTTAATAATCTCCCTCTCTCACTCACACACACACACACACACACATACATAAAAAAAAAAAAAAAAATTTCCCGTCTCACCCCTATGGGTGGTGTGTGTGTCTTCCTCAATCTCGGGTCCTCTACCAGAGGCCTGGGAGTTTGAGGGTTCTTCGCAGTATCTTAGCTGTTCCTAGCACTGCGCTCTCAGATCTCTGATGTTGTTCCTGGGATCTGTTGGAGCCACTCTCCCAGTTTGGGGGTCACAGCCCCGAGGGTGCCGATTACCACGGGGACCACTGTTGCCTTCACCTTCCACATCCTTTCTAGCTCTTCTTTAAGCCCTTGGTATTTCTCCAGCTTCTCGTGTTCCTTCTTTCTGATGTTGCTGTCACTTGGGATCGCTACATCTACCACTACGGCTTTCTTCTGTTGTTTGTCCACCACTACTATGTCCGGTTGGTTAGCCATCACCTGTTTGTCGGTCTGTATCTGGAAGTCCCACAGGATCTTAGCTCGGTCATTCTCCCTCACCTTTGGAGGCGTGTCCCATTTTGACCTTGGGACCTCCAGCCCATACTCGGCACAGATGTTCCTGTACACTATGCCGGCCACTTGGTTATGGCGTTCCATGTACGCTCTGCCTGCTAGCATCTTATAACCTGCTGTTATGTGCTGGATTGTCTCAGGGGCATCTTTGCACAGCCTGCACCTGGGGTCCTGCCTGGTGCGGTAGACCCCGGCCTCTATCGATGTTGTGCTCAGGGCCTGTTCTTGTGCTGCTACGATCAGTGCCTCTGTGCTGTCTTTCAGTCCAGCTTTTTCCAGCCACCGGTAGGACTTTTCAATATCAGCCACTTCTTGTATCTGTCGGTGGTACATGCCGTGCAGGGGTTTGTCCTACCATGATGGTTCTTGCTCTTCTTCCTCTGCATCGGGCTTCTGTTGCCTGAGATATTCACTAAGTATTCCATCGCTTGGGGCCATCTTCCTGATGTACTCATGGATCTTGGTCGTTTCATCTTGGATGGTGGCTCTGACGCTCACCAGTCCCCGGCCTCCTTCCTTCCTCTTAGCGTACAGTCTCAGGATGCTGGATTTGGGGTGAAGTCCTCCATGCATTGTGAAGAGCTTCCTTGTCTTGACATCAGTGGCTTCTATGTCCTCTTTTGGCCAGCTTATTATGCCAGCGGGGTATCTGATGACCGGCAGGGCAGGTGTTGATGGCTTGGACCTTGTTCTTCCCATTTAGCTGACTTCTTAGGACTTGCCTTACCCTCTGTAGGTATTTGGCTGTGGCTGCTTTCCTTGCCGCTTCTTCCTGGTTCCCATTTGCCTGTGAGATTCCAAGGCACTTGTAGCTGCCCTCAACATCCGCTATGCTGCCTTCTGGGAGTTCAACTCCTTCAGTCTTGACAACCTTCCTTCTCTTTGTTATCATACATATATACATGTTATATATATATATATATATATATATATCCATCCATCCATCCATCCATCCATCTTCTATTCTATACCCGCTTTTCCTGGCTCAGGGTCACGGGGATCTGCTGGAGCCTATCCCAGCTCTCTCTCGGGTGGAAGGCAGGGGTACACCCTGGACAGGTCACCAGTCTGTCGCAGGGCGACATATAGACACACAAAGACAGACTATATATATATATATATATATTTATTATCTATACCCACTTATTCCTTAGCCAGGATCACGGGAATCTGGGGATCTGCTGGAGCCCATCCCAACTTTCTTTTGAGTGAAAGGCAGGGGTACACCCTGGACAGGTGAAATCACTTGTTCCACAGAGGGCAGCCTCGTGTTGATCCCTGAGCTCCATTGTGTTATTATGGGGTGTTTTTCAGTCCCACAGCATTTGCACTATAGTGAAAAATATAGTGGGACTGAAAAATATAGTGATATTAGTGTGAGCACAGTTCCAATACAGATAAAATTTAGGTAAAAGTTTTTGTCAGCAACAGAGACAATATATTTTGGATGATGTATATTAATTGTTTTTGATGTTATTGTCTTGGGTGGTATCTCTTTTCTTTTTGTCATAACAACTATTAATAAAGCATTTAAAAAAAAAGTATTTTAAGAATTAATGCCCAATACAACCACGCTGAATAATAGAGATTTCACCAAATTAACTGTCTGTGCTTTTCATTAAAGAAACAGTGCATATGAAATATACCTGAAATCTTCCAGCTCCAAATATCTGTACCATGAGTGTTGTCCTGGTTTGTATGTTATTTGACTCCTCACTTGAGGAACAGATACCACTGGTTAAGACATGCCAGCCAAAGTGTTTCATTGTCTCTATATGCTGGGACTGGTCATACATTTCTGGGTATCTCAAAGGTGATTGTAACCATAGATTCTAAGGACTAAGCTGTAGTCCTAGCATTGGAAGAGAACTTTCTCCATCTTAACATTTTTAGGAAGCATGTCAAAACCTTTATGAAACAGCATTTAGACATCTGGACAAAAGTCCCACCATTTTTCAGTGGGGCAGTAGCTCCTTAGGAGAGAGTAGGCTAGGATCATTGCAGGTTCACTGCTCATTTAGACTCTGCTCACACCTGGCAGGCAGCACAACTCACCATACTCCAAGATGACACCTATGACACTATTCAGCTCAGCCTCCGTCTTGCCTCTTTTAGTCAGCCTGCTTCATTTTTCCTTTGATTCCCTTTCATTAATGTTGTCTTCCTGCCCCTCCCACATTTCTACCACACACTCCTGCTCTCTCCCTCCATCTCCCTCCTATGCCTGTTTGCCCCTTCGTGAATTGTGTACAAATATAGATTAGTTTAGAAAATCATTAGCAAAGTAGTTATCTGTCATTGGCGTGTGCCACACCATAACAAGCCCCAAGGGGGGGGTGGCAGGGGCGGGGGGATGCTTACTTTGGTTGCAAGATAAGCAATAAGTTCCTCTTTTTCACAGATAGAATGGGAGAGGAAGAAGGTTAATCAAGACAGCGACAGAAGGAGAGATAGAAAGAGATAAAAATATAGAGGGAGATATGCAGAAGGGGATGGGGTGATGTGAGGGGTGTGGGGTGTTGAGGTAGGGAAACAGCAGGAGATGCCAACAGCACTTTGCACATATGTTTATACGCTGCAGATTTTTCACATATGTACCCTGGACAGCATTTCCCAACATGCTACATTGTGGCAAGATAGAGTGTGCCAGCAGGTCAGCGGTTTCCTCATTGATATGTTTAGTTTTGTGCTACATATGTGAGTCTGTCTGTGTATTTGTGTGAGAGAGCATCATTTGTTAACATGTGCTACCCGCACTATGAAAGAGAAAAAAACACTTAATCCAAATACTATTATTTACTCCTGTTTTGTCAGGGCTGCAAGCCTGCCCCTACCTCATTTTGACAATTGCATTGTGTGCACATGTGCGTGTGTATGTATGAGGGAGGAATCATGGTTTTGGATTAACATGCTATCACTACAGTAAAAGATGTGCTGACAGAACTGAATGCTGCGGATGCAAAACAGATTCCACTAATATTTAAAGTGGCCTGGCAAAGACATTTAGTTGTTTCTCCCCTTCTCCAACAACAGTACATAATCGCATTTTGCTTTTGAAGCAGCTGAGATGCAATAAATGCTCTAATGCAAATGTGTGAGCACAAAGCATTCAGCTGAAGAAAGCACAATGTGCATTAATTTTTCATAGTGAGGCCGCAGAGCATTGTCAAGAACAGCACATTGTGCACCACATCAAGCTATTCAAAAGCTCCATCCCCAATTATGTTATTTCCAAATGGTTGGTCCATGGTTTGTTGTTATTCGCCCTGCAGTTTAGAGGTATTTAATCATCTAAATATTTTATTCCATATTTATATTAGTGTACTGGACTCTGAGGTTTGTGAGCAACTGCTTAATTGGGCCTCAAGGACAGGATAAAAATGACATTTACAAAGCTCATACTTCTATGGTACCAATTTCAGCTTCTTGCAAAGGTATGATTTTAAAGCAGTTTATTACATTACAGTATGATTCAGCAATAATATTTACAGCCATGTTGTAGGTTTGTAGCAGAATGAAATGTATTTGTAGAGAATATATTTAATATTTTAGTGTAGACAAGCCCCCCCCCCCAAACAAAGAGAGAGGATGATGCACTTTTCTTGTTTACCATATTAGGATTTTGTGAGTTTATGGTATGTATCTGAGTCTGCTTATAAATGAAGGATATTGTACACACTTACATTTCCTCTTCTGCTGCTTTGTTTGTTTTAAACAAATTTAACACCAGTGTTTATCAAAGCTATTAAAAGAAAGCTTAGGAAGGAGGAGGTTCTTGCATTTTAGTTTATGTACAATTTCTAAGGCAATTACAGTGTATTTCAAGTTATTCTGATGACATAAGTAAAAGAAAGAAAAAATTCTGATGAAAACTCATAATGCTTTTAGCACTCTATTCTCAAGGCCTTTTCTGGCACAGAACACAGCAGCACGTTTTAAAGTATTATTTATTTATTTGCATTCTTTCACAGGCTTTAAAACTTAGTTATATATTCAAGCCTTACATAATAACAGGTGTGAGAGATGCTCACCTGGCTGCTCACCTGGCTTCTCCTCCATCAATTTAATAATTTCTTATTTTATTCTGCTGCCTGTTTGCCTTAATCTTTACCCCTGCTTGGATGATTTCTGGTCAGTGCTTTTAGTGCTTTTATTCATTTTGTGAAAACCCTGGTGAAGGCCTTGTAGTAAATCCTGTTGTTTGAATGAAGTGCATACACTATGCTAGTAAGCTACTCACAATCTACAGTAACTTTTATGCTTAATTTATGCACAAGGAAAGGGAATATTCTGGAATGCACTTTAATAAAATTCTATAAATTTGAAGGTGTAGCATAAATGTAGGCATTATTTTAAACATACTATACTATATACTATACATAGTATAGTTACTGGAGGCAAGCTAAGGTGGTTTTTCCTCAAAGCAGTTAAGTCTTATATCTTGTAGCTGTAAAACAGACTACAAAAAATATTTGTGGTGACTCTCATACTAAAGAAATTGTTTTTGCTGAAACTGTTTCTGTAGCTTTATTCTGTAAAGCCTATTGAAATGGTAAAAAAGAAAGAAAGAAATCAAAAAATGCATATTATTCATATGACATAAATGTCGCAATTAGCTTTAGAACTATACTTGATCTCTCTCTCTCTCTCTCTCTCTCTCTTGGTCTTCTGTTTTGTGGTTTAACCATCATCAACCAATTATATCAGATGTATAACACTGACTTGTCCAAGTGTTAACCCTTAGACTCCTGTGATCGCACCAGTATGTTCAAATCAATTGGTGGGTTTAAGAATGAAAACAATATGGACATGTTCACATTAGCAGCCTGTGATTTTTAATCTACAAAATGTTTTACTGACCATGTTAATGTCAAAAAACATACATTTTCATATATGAATGTATGTGTTTTGTGTTTGTGGGTGTAGTATGTTGGTTAGGTATATCAAAAAGAAAATATAATTATCAGGTAGTATTGGAAATGTGCTTAAAAAAAAAGATACCAAACACTGATATAGTAAACATTTTGTAATGCATGTAAAGATAAAACAAAGCATTCAGAATGGCCATGGGTTAAAAGATTATAATAATAATAATAATAATAATAATAATAATAATAATAATAATAATAATAATAATACTGTAGATGAAATTCCAAAGGTTGCTGTCAAGTGTGAAATGAATCCAGATTCAGAGTCTGTGTGATCTTTGGGATCCTGTTCCTGGGTGACACATATTGAATCTCTGTTTATGTGCTGCTGTGATAGGTCTCCTCTCTAATCCAACCTGTCTTTAGGGCCTTGCTGAAGAGGTATGGTGCACGATGTGAAATGAGATAGCAACTATAGGCTGTAGCAGATTTATAATTCTGGTTAGAAGGAGTGATTTCCCCTCTGTGCCCTCCCTCTCTGGTGAAGATGAACAGCAGATCATATACTCTACAAGAGAGAAAACACTGAAAACTTTCACAGGGACACAGAAGAGATTTGTGACTATCCCTACAGGTTCCAGCCCAACTGTTCCACTCAGCAGCCACTCAACTTCTGCCTGGTAGCCACCCATCCACCACAGATACCATCTCCACATTATCAGCAATGGCTAAAGAAACATCTTTCATGTTTTATAAAGTGAGAGAGCCAACAGGAAATGAAAGCGTCCCAGCCTGGAAGACAAATAAAGAAGATGATGGAGAAAAATCGACAGCAGAGAGACAAATCCACTCTTCTTCACTCAGAGCTATGGGACTACAATTCCATTGAGTGAATATTTCTGTCTCCTTTTATATACATGTGTGTGTATTGCAGCTGCAGGGCTCAAGGGAAACTCAGCAGTGTCAACAGGAAGTTTTTTTTTTCTCGTCTAACATTGTTTTCTTATACATGTTGTCATCCTTCTTAGAGTAGAGCACAAATTTAAAAGGGAGGTTTAGGGCCAAGCAGTAGCACTCATTTGTAATGTAGAAGAAAAAAATGCCTGCAGCCAAACTGCACACACAATTATGCACAAACACATACACAGTAATAGAAGGAGGTGGGGTGAGAGGGTTGACTGGTGGTGAAATAGAAATCGAAGAGATAAAATATGCAAGTAGTAACTGATCACCTCGTTTTAGTGCATTTACTGAGCTGATAACTCTGCTTTTACTTTTACCATCAATATAATTAGGGATACTATTCAGACTTAGTCAAGACCATTCGTAATTCATTTCTATCATCTTCTCTTCACTCGCTGTTCTTGACCCCTAAAGAGAGGCTACTGTGTATTTCAAAAAGCTTATTTATGTATCCCTGTCATTCATTCAGACCAATTCAGGCACTCTAGCTTGTGTGTGCCTGTGTGCATATGTGTGTTTGTGAACTAAGTCCTGCCTGTGGGTAAGTTGGAGGGAAGGGCGGTGCATTAGAGAAAACACAAGGTAAACAGTGTCAGTCAGCAGCGTTTCCCGCCTGCATTAATACATTACAGATTGTATTCACCAGCCTACGCTCGGCTGCTTTCACTCAATAACAAGTGGGCAGATTTATAAAGGAAAATGCATAAAATGATTTAAATCCAAAACTTAAAGTAATAACTCATGCTAATATGTTGTCTAAATTGGATTTCTTCTGATTAACAACCCTCACTGGGAGGAATGGGTTGTGTTCAAAAATGGGTTATTTAAACAATTTACCTATGTTGTTCTAAATTCTGCTTATTTTACATGCATTGAGACTAAGTTTTAGTTAAACCAAATAAGTCTTGCCCAGAAAATACCAGAAAAAAAAGGATGTGTTGCATTCCAGAACGGCACAGAAGTCAAAGGAAGTCACAGAAGTTTCCACTATTCAAACACTGATGTAAACTTTTGCCTGGAAATTCCAACTGCATCTCATGTCAGCTGCATCACTCTGTGGTACCAGCTGCATCATTGTGTGGTATGGCACATGCACCGCATCCTGCCGCAAGACCCTTCAATACATACTGAGAGCAGCTGAGAAGATTTACAGCACCTCTACATCTACATCTACAGCACTCATCTCATCCGCAAAGCCCTCAGCATTGCAGGCGATCTCACCAACCCATCACACAGCTTCTTTAGTCACCTGCCATGAAGGAGGAGACTGAGGAGTCTCCGGGCCAGGACCAGCAGACTGAAGGACAGCTTCATCCACCAGGCTGTCAGGAAGCTGAACTCTCTCCCAGCTCTGCCCCCTCCTGTCCCCTGTATGTACCAATTCTGACCTCCAACCCCCTCCAGTACACACACTGCGCTCAGCGGATGCACCAGTCACTTTATGCAGAATTTGTACTGCCCTCTGTGCTTCACTTTATCAAGACTGATAAGCTCACTTAATTGCGCTACCATCCAGTACACCTGAACTGTTCATATACTGCACTGGTTTTGTATGCTAAGCTGCTATGTGCCTTATGCTATTTGTACTTGTTTAATTTTTTCTTACTTTATCTTATCTAAGTTTATTTTTACATGCCCTTATTGTAATTTTTTACATTGGACTATTTAGTGTTTAGAGTTTATCTGTATGCACCAAGGGTCTGAGACTAATGAAATTTCAATTCTCTGTATGTGCTCTACGTGGCAGAATTGTAATAAAGCAGACTTTGACTTACTAGAAGGTGTTAAATTTCAATAGACTTAATATATATATCTATATACATATAGATATATATATTAAATTTCAATAGACTTAATATATATATCTATATACATATAGATATATATATTAAATTTCAATAGACTTAATATATATATCTATATACATATAGATATATATAGCAGGGGCTGGCAAGAGAAGAGACAGCAGGATTGACTGAGGGAAAGAAATTAAGTGGAAAAAATTGACTAGTCTCTCTTGCCAAACCAAGAACAAAAATAGGTTTGACTTTTTCTCTAGCGGTATTACTTGGGATTACATAACCAAGTCCTCATTCTGTGGCCATTCAGAGGCCAGATTTTATGTCTACTACTGGTTATGTTCCTAGAGAACCAGAATGGTCATTCTGTTGATTCGACTGCCAACATTCTTTATGTACTGTGCAGTGGACATTTCAGTCTGCAGAGAGTGCTCCAAAGGCTTCTGGGAGCATAATGCATATGTATATACATGTCTCTGTGTGAGTCTTTGAAAGGGTGTATGCATTAGTGTATGGCACATAGGAGGGTCATTCAGGTTTTGACATATTTCTGCGGAGGTCCAGTCAAAGGGCTAGCTGTAGTAAGCTGCAGCAGCCTTAGCTTTAGTTCTCTTAGGAGGGGGTGGCAAGAGAGGAGAGGGCCGGATTGATTGAAGGAAGGAAATGGAGTGCAAAGATTTGACTAGTGTTATGTTTTGTAGTAGAAATTTAATGGAACCCAAGGTTGCAAAACAGACTTTATTTATTTACTTTATTTAGTACACCAAAGTATGCATAATACACCAATGTGGATGCAGTGTACAGGAAAGGGCAGAGCCCCCTCTTCTTCTTGAGATGGCTTGGTTCCTACAATGTCTGCAGGGACATGCTGTACATGTTCTACCACACTGTCATGGCAAGTACACTCTTCTTGTGACATTCGGGAAATTATTTTCCCGAATCCTGTATTTTATTGTGAAGGGTCAATGGGGAAGTGGATGTCACTCAGTTTGGGTGCTTAGTGATTACTGATTCGCTTCACCTGTGGACCTTGAAGACTTTCTGTTCATATAGCAGAGACCGTGCGGTCACTAGCCGCCGGGTTGTCTGCTACCTTGCCTTGGAAGGATGTTTGGATCGTCTAGAGTGAGGAGCCTTACCCAGTGGTGGCTGCTGGAAGGATCAGAGGCATCATCCTGGTCACAGCAAGTATTTGTGTTTCGGTTTATTGACTATTTGGGACTGTTAATGAAGAGAGAAGCTTCCCCGGTGTAGGGAGGATCCCGAGAAGGAGAGGACCTCGACGAGGGGGACGCTTTCTCTGTTTGGATTTTAAGTTAGTTACGGACTACGACGGTCCAAACCTCGCTAGTTGTGCGAGAGAAGAAGAGGGGCGCACTGGAGTCTCCGTGTGCCAGAGAAGCACAGGTGCGTCACATCAGATAATAAAGGGTTTCTTTCTGCTAACCCGTGCCCTTACCTTCCTACAGTTTTCAAGTGGCTGGTCGCCTGGATCCCTGTCAGACCACAGGGAGAACCGTACCTGTCAGATGTTGCTCTGCGGACACCCATCGGATCACACACACCATCTCTGAGGACCGTCCCGGCGGTACCGTGTTCCGGCCCTCAGAGGAACCCCCCACTCCATACACTTCATCCGGCCCTGGACCTACACTCGCTGGTTGCCCACTCACTGACTCTCCCTCTCTGTGTATTTTCACAATAAACCTTCCTTTTTTCTTCACATCCTCGGACTCCAGTGGTTGGTGTTTTTGAAGCCAAGGTCCACATAAAAACTAGCTAGAACCATGACAGTTCTATGCTGTTGTGTTTTGAGGGAGTGTCATTATAAACAAGAACTGTAAGACCCTGGACAAACTGGTATAAAAGGCCATTTCTGTGTTAAGCAGGGGGCTGGACCCTCCAAGACCTGTGGTGCAGCAGCAGATATGGAGGAAGCTGCTTGCTATAATGGACATTAATAAATACTCCCTCCACGACATCAAAATACAGTGGGTACGGAAAGTATTCAGACCCCTTTAAATTTTTCACTCTTTGTGTCATTGCAGTCATTTGCCAAAATCAAAAAAGTTCCTTTTATTTCTCATTAATGTACACTCAGCACCCCATCTTGACAGAAAAAAACAGAAATGTAGAAATTTTTGCAAATTTATTAAAAAAGAAAAACTGAAATATCACATGGTCATAAGTATTCAGACCCTTTGCAGTGACACTCATATTTAACTCACATGCTGTCCATTTCTTCTGATCCTCCTTGAGATGGTTCTGCTCCTTCATTGGAGTCCAGCTGTGTTTAATTAAACTGATTGGACTCGATTAGGAAAGGCACACACCTGTCTATATAAGACCTTACAGCTCACAGTGCATGTCAGAGCAAATGAGAATCATGAGGTCGAAGGAACTGCCCAAGGAGCTCAGAGACAGAATTGTGGCAAGGCACAGATCTGGCCAAGGTTACAAAAGAATTTCTGCAGCACTCAAGAGCACAGTGGCCTCCATAATCCTCAAACGGAAAAAGTTTGGGACGACCAGAACTCTTCCTAGACCTGGCCGTCCAGCTAAACTGAGCAGTCGTGGGAGAAGAGCCTTGGTGAGAGAGGTAAAGAAGAACCCAAAGATCACTGTGGCTGAGCTCCAGAGATGCAGTAGGGAGATGGGAGAAAGTTCCACAAAGTCAACTATCACTGCAGCCCTCCACCAGTCGGGGCTTTATGGCAGAGTGGCCCGACGGAAGCCACTCCTCAGTGCAAGACACATGAAAGCCCGCATAGAGTTTGCGAAAAAAAACATGAAGGACTCCCAGACTATGAGAAATAAGATTCTCTGGTCTGATGAGACCAAGATTGAACTTTTTGGCGTTAATTCTAAGCAGTGTGTGTGGAGAAAACCAGGCACTGCTCATCACCTGCCCAATACAATCCCTACAGTGAAACATGGTGGTGGGAGCATCATGTTGTGGGGGTGTTTTTCAGCTGCAGGGACAGGACGACTGGTTGCAATTGAAGGAAGGATGAATTCGGCCAAGTACAGAGATATCCTGGAAGAAAACCTCTTCCAGAGTGCTCAGGACCTCAGACTGGGCTGAAGGTTCACCTTTCAACAGGACAATGACTCTAAGCACACAGCTAAAATAACAAAGGAGTGACTTCAGAACAACTCTGTGACCGTTCTTGACTGGCCCAGCCAGATCCCTGACCTAAACCCAATTGAGCATCTCTGGAGAGACCTGAAAATGGCTGTCCACCAACGTTCACCATCCAACCTGACAGAACTGGAGAGGATCTGCAAGGAAGAATGACAGAGGATCCCCAAATCCAGGTGTGAAAAACTTGTTGCATCATTCCCAAGAAGACTCATGGCTGTACTAGCTCAAAAGGGTGCTTCTACTCAATACTGAGCACAGGGTCTGAATACTTATGACCATGTGATATTTCAGTTTTTCTTTTTTAATAAATTTGCAAAAATTTCTACATTTCTGTTTTTTTCTGTCAAGATGGGGTGCTGAGTGTACATTAATGAGAAATAAAATGAACTTTTTTGATTTTGGCAAATGGCTGCAATGACACAAAGAGTGAAAAATTTAAAGGGGTCTGAATACTTTCCGTACCCACTGTATAAGAGCTGCTGGACAATCTGAATTTACTCCATGTAGGATGAATAAAGTATCTATCTACATATCTAAAGGGAGAAAAGTTCAACTCAGGAGTGCAGGAATGGAACAGGAGATACTGTGGCTAGGAGAAACAGGAATCGGTGAGTCAGGCACGGGACCAGGGAAGCTGGAGACTGGCGACGAAGGACACAAGAACAGAATCAGAAGGGCATAGCCAACTCACAGCAGGATGGAAGGCACCCACTACACGGACTAGGAAGGTGCCACCGAGAACAGAGTGAGGCCACTTGTCTCAGCTCATAGTACACAGTGACAGAGACACAGTGATACAGTACAATCCGGCGATGAGGTGAAGAGCAGCACCAATATTTATAGGACTCTCCTACCAGAACAGGCCACAGGTGCTGCTCATCACCTCATCGCCTAGCCCAAACACATACACACACAAACAGTGAGAGAAACAGGAGGCAGGGTGGGCACAGGTGAAACTAATGAGAAACAGGGAACGTAAATCAACCTGGAACTAAATCAGGTGAAATAGGATCTACAAACTAAAAGTAAGGGTCCAACAAAGGACGTCCAATCAGAGGCCATAACAACTAGTCCCTCTTGCCAAACCAAAAACAAAAATTTGGTTAGCAGAAATGAAAACCACTGCATGTGGCATATCCTCATTGAAATAGTGTAATTATCTTTCTTAATTTGTCCTAATAATACTTGACAAATGCTTTGTTTTCTGGACTTGGGCCCTGCCAGCTCAGTGATAATGCATGACCACTACAGTTAACCCACTTGCTGAAATGACCATCTTTTGTACCTACAAGCTTTTTGAAATACAAATCACTTTTCAGCTCAAACTGTGTCACACATTGTTTTGGATTCGAATAGAACATGGACCCAGAGCTTGCAGAGAAAAAATTGACTGTTGTATTAGTGATGATGGATGCAGACTCGTCAGTAAATACTGCAGGGGAAATCATGAAATTATCTGTCTTCTTGTCATAATCTGTAAATACAGCCGACATGCTGATTTTGTCCAAATGAGATTCCCCTGTAATTGGCACTCGTTATCATGGTTAACATCAAAGCCATAGAGGCACAATCAAATCAGCATGAATTTTGTATTTGGCATCCACAAAGACAGTCATACATTCTGAATGAGACCAGTGGTCTCCCAGAGGGACATGGCACAGCATGATGATGGTGTGTTTCTCTCTCTTGACTTGTGGGATGTCTGATCAGCTGACCACAGCCAAAACGCAACTCCAGGAACTGGAGGAAGGATGAAGAGAGGATTTGTAAGGAAGTGGAAAGATTAAAGGTGGAAGAGAGTCAGTTGCTAGGACAATAAGAAAATGCAGAATAAGGCCAAGATGTTGTACATAATTTAACACAAAAAAGCTATGGAGAAGTGAAATTTGAGACCATGCATTATCTGTCATATTCTTGTGTAGAATGCAAATGTTTGTTTCAGAATGTTACAAAGGTTTGACACAGCCCCCCTCAATTCTTACAAGGGGAGTGGTGTTTTGGACTGCTTTTGTGATTGGTTGCAAAATAATTAAATTGGGAATTAAAATAATGTAATAAATTGAAGTTGGG
Organism: Mastacembelus armatus; assembly: GCF_900324485.2. Classification (NCBI taxonomy): domain Eukaryota; kingdom Metazoa; phylum Chordata; class Actinopteri; order Synbranchiformes; family Mastacembelidae; genus Mastacembelus; species Mastacembelus armatus. The sequence continues at coordinate 27,803,392 of NC_046642.1, read as the reverse complement.
AATAAAAAGAATCAAAGGTACAGAATCAAGGGGAGATAGATTGTTAAGAGAAAACATAATTTCTAGGGAAGGAAAGAATATTGCCAGGAAGGAAAACAATGCCATGGGGAGGGTGCGCTTTGTTCTGTTATTAGTCAAATGCAACCCCATGTTGAATTTAAAACCACAACATCAAAGCAAATTAAGCTGTAAGGCTGAAAAAACAGTAAACATGTGAAGCTACTGTATATGACATAAGGCTTTAAAAGGAGATGTACCAAAGGGTTCAAAGTTGCTGAGGGGGGTACTAGTGTACATTGGTATATGCTGTTAATTAGATAGCTGTGTTCTAATAAGCCTGCATTGCTACCATACACTGAATGACACTGGCAAGACAAACAAGGTGCCATCTGGACAAGCTGAAGAGCAAGTAAATAGTAAGCCAACATTCAGGTTGCTTTGGTTTTGTTGCCCACAATGCTGTGATTTCTCCTGCTGCTGCTAAACGCCACTCAAATCAAGAAACATCTATGACAGTTTCATCAAATTTGGAAGCATTCCCATCAGAAATCACTTCTCTATTGTCACCCTGACTAACTGATATAACCCAGATCAAAGAGATGTTTAGGGAATGATACGAGCTAAGCCAACAGCTACAGACACAGGCTGCTTGTTAAAATAGTGTGGGGAGGAAGATGATGTGGGGTTAATAGCTGAATCAGTGACATAAGCCCAGTATTGATTTGCCTCTGCCTTTATCTGTGGGGGCACGCTGCTGCTAAGCAAATGGATGTTGCTGACACTGTTAAAATGAAGCTTTACTCACTCCTGTGATTTTTATTTAACCCTAATGTCTATTCGGGGTGTGCATATCTGTAGGCAATTAGGTCGGACGGTCCACCGCTCACCCTTTTCTAGACAGAGAAGAAGTTGGATGTATTTCCATGAGATTTTTTACATTGATGTTGTCCCTTCTACAAAAATCAGTCTTCTGTCACACATTGAAGTGGAACTGAGCAGAATGTAGGCACTACTGAAGGAATCAGATCACTAATGCCCACTTACTTTGACCTCTGTTCAGCCAGCCCTGTCCTCGGAACATCTGAAATTTAATGCACAAATAATGGGCATGGGAATGACATTTTGGTTACTGATTCACTGATTTTATTTCCATGCCCAGAGTTTATCATCCTACTGAAAGTGTATAGGTCATGGAAGCCTTGTTTGGAGAGATTGGTGGAGGAGATTGGTGCACCAGAGTTAAAGAAGGGGGTCCCAGAATGACAAACATCACAAAAGCTGTAAAAGGTTTATTACCCTGTAACACAGCTAAATTAAAGAAGTAATCTATTTGTAGCTATGACTTCCTGCCCTGCTGTGTCATGAGGGATGTGAAATACTACAAGACAAGGTTGGTCAGGGTCGATTGTGTATTTAGATCATGTAATGATGGAAGAATGCTCACCTAATCTGAAAAAAAGTTTAAAGTATGGTGTTAATGTCATGTTAGTCTAACACCAGCATTTAATGTTCTACTGAACTAAGGAGAACCTTAAAGATGTGAAGATCAGTCACCAGATATGGCATTTGGTTGGAATAAAGTCCAGCAGCTCTGTGATCATTCTGTATTGTGTGATTGTCAGCTCTTCATGGTGCATGGTGTGACTTTCAGTTTTTCAGCCTTCTTTGGCTGTCATATTTGGCTGTTGCAATAATGACAATTTGGTGGCAAATACACTAGTAACAGACATGTCTCTGGCAAGTTTGACTTCATGAAGAATTCTGCATTTTCAGCAGGTCAAGTGGTGTGACATATGTTTTTTTTTAACATATCTGCAAACAAACACAGTAGAGTCCTTCACAGGCTCATTGGGGGGTTACTGGACTCAAAAGACAGCAAAGGAGCTGAGCCAAAGTGTCCTTGTGTGTGGATTACCATCATCTCTCAGAGCAAATCATTGTGACTTGACAGCAAAAGATAGACGGGAAGTCAAAAGTTAAGGTAAGGTAAGTTTATTTATATAGCACAATTCCTACACAGAGTAATTCAAAGTGCTTTATAGAAATAAAAGACAAGTCAAAAGTACATATTCAAAAATCAAAAGAAGAGAAGAGAAAATATTAAAATTGAACTTGAAATAAAATTAAAGGAGAATTAGTGCAGACAAAATACTTTCAAATAAAACACTTTTAGTTGTCATATGCTGCGCTAAGAAGAAAAGTTTTTAGCTTGGAATTAAACATTGAAAGAAATGAGGCTTGTCTAACATCATGAGGAAAACTATTTCAGATTTTAGCTGCATAAAACTGAAATGCTGCTTCTCTCTGTTTAGTCCTGACTCTGGGCACGAGCAGAAGGCCTGTCCCTTATGTTCTCAGAGTCAGAGATGGTTCATATGGCACCAACACGTCAGAGAAATACTGTGGTGCTGAGCCATGAAGTGTCTTATATACACAGGCAGTGATGTTTTAAAGTCTATTCTCTGAGTGACAGGAAGCCAGTGCAGAGATCTGAGAACAGGAATAATGTGGCTGTACTTCCTGGTTCTAGTCAGGACCCGAGCAGCAGCATTCTGAATGTACTGTAGCTGCCTTACAGCTCGTTTTGAGGGCCCCGTGAGCAGGCCGTTACAGTAATCTAACCAGCTAGAGGTAAATGCATGGATAAGTCTGGTTTAGACATGATCCCTTTGAGTCTGGCAATGTTTTTGAGATGATAAAACGCTGACAATGTTATAGATTTAATGTGGCTATTAAAATTCAAGTCTGAGTCAATGATTACCCCTAGATTTCTAACCTGATTTTTAGATTTTAGTGAAAGAGACTCGAGGTGACTGCTGATCATCTTTGTTTCTGTGGCACAAAGATGATTAATTCAGTATTGTCACTCTTTATTTGGAGAAAGTTGTTTTGCATCCATACAGTGATCTGTTCACTGCAGTCACACAGTGAATTGACTGGTCCATATTCACCTGCTGTGAGTGATATGTAAATGTAAGTGTCATCTGCATAGCTAAGGTAGGACACATTATTGTTGCATATTAACTCGCCTAAAGGAAACATGTAAAGATTGAACAAAAGGGGTCCCAAGATGGACCCCTGGGAGACCCCACATGTCAACGCCATTTGGTCTGAGACACAGTTACCAATTTCAATTAAGTACTTTCTGTCTTCAAGATAGGACTTTAAGGGCAGTACCATTTAAGGGCAGTAGCAGAGATGCCTATCCAGTCATCTAACCTTTGTAACAGGATCACATGGTCCACTGTGTCAAATGCAGCAATCAGATCCAACAGTACTCAGACAGACAGAGCCAGCGTTGGTGTTCAAGCGAATGTCATTTGTCACCTTTATGAGTACAGTCTCAGTGCTGTGATGGGGCCTAAAACCTGACTGAAAATCATCAAAGCAGTTGTTGCCTAAAAACAGCAGGTTTGATATGGGCCAGCAGTTGGTCAGTACTGTGGCATCAAGACTGCTCTTCTTCAGGAGAGGCTTGATGACAGCAATTTCAAGGCCCTTGGAAATGCAGTTTCTCTCATCCACATTTCAAAGCCCCTATTGTGTATGTTTATTTTGCACTGGTTATCTTTCACAATGTACACACTTCCTTATTTTTCAAGTTCATTTTCTATGTGCTGTTTTTTATTTTGATTTTTGCGTATGTACTTTTAACTTGTCTTTTATTTCTGTAAAGCACTTTGAATTACTCTGTGTGTGAATTGTGCTAGCTCCTCTCCAGTGGAACCAGCTCATAGTCTGGGTTCAGGAGGCAGACACTCTGTACTTTTAAGGCTAGACTTAAAACCTTCCTCTTTAACAAGGCGTTGTCATGATCCGCAGTCGGGACTTCCGGTTGTTTTACTTTGGAGGATCATGACGGGAACTGGGGGTTGTTGTTTTCGTTCTCTTTTCTGTTCCTCTGATTATTGAGTGCTTTCACCTGCGCCTCGTTTGTTTCGCGGGGGTTCTTATACACCTGGTGGTGCCATAGGCAGTTGCCAGGTTGTCTGTTGTTCAACCTCCCCGCCACTCACGGCACGTAACTTTTCAGCACACGTCGGAGGATACGTTGTGCTTCCCAGTCGTTGGAGGATCGACTGTGATTTTCATTTCGCCGCCATTCACCTCACAGAGACGAAAGGAGACCAGGGAAGTACCCTTTGTTGCGCCCTTATGTTCTCCTGTTACGTTTACACTGACTGGTAGTTAGTTTCCACTGAGCAGGGGCTCAGTGCCTTTTCGTCCTGACTGGAGTTGCGCTTATGTGACATGTGTAGTGAACAACGGAGATCCCGCTCGCAGCAATAATTGTGAAGCAAGGCTTTTGATTCTGCATGTAACTGGATGTTGTTCACTCATGTCTGACCTACCTCTACATGGACACCTACTGGTCATTGTGTGTAAACTGTCTGTGTGGAAATAAAGCCCTTTCCCTTTCAGTCCTTTGGTTTCATTTGTGGATGGAGTCTCCTCCGTAACACAATCGTGACAGGCGTATAGTTAGGGCTGGCTTCAGGTAACCCTGAACCATCCCTTAGTTATGCTGCTATAGGCCTAGACTGCCCGAGGACCATCGGTGCACCGAGCTCAGGAGTCAACACCACGAAAACGTAGCAAAAGAATCAACAGCAAATCATGTTGAAAGTTAGGGTATTACAGGGTTTATTTTTAAGCCTAAATAATAGTAATTTTTTTCAGGTTCTGAAGGGCATAGGGCAAGGTTGAAGTTCTGTCATAAAACATGTTACTATGGTAACGTCAGCTAAAGCCGCCACTAAGTTGCCGTAAATGGGAACGTAAGGGTAAGCCCTTTGCGCCTGCTACATCCATTGTAGCTGAACGTGACTGAGCTTTGGCTAATTAGTGTTTATTTGTAAGTAGTTAAAACACTATATCCAGTACTTTTTGTAGTTCAGTTCACAATTACAGGTGTGCAAAATATCATAGCAATAAAAATACACAGGTTGGTAAAATGTTAAAGGCTAATTTTCGTCATCTGAGTTGTATTTTTCTTCTGAGGACAAAGTAAACTCTTCGTCGCTGTCTGGAACCAGTGCTTCTTCACCCGCGTAGTGTGCCATCATCCAAACACATAGAAAAAGTGAGTATATTCTATGATGAAGCTTGACGTTTTATGCCACTTCTTGGGGGCGTGCACAGAACTACCTGGCTCACTTCAGATTATTTCCATATGAACAGTGCGGTCAGTGCAATGCGGGATCACATTAGCTATAATGAGGTGAGACAGGAGGAACTGTACCGCTCCTTACGTTCATGCGGATTAAATAAAATGAGGTGATGATGATTTGTTTTCGACTTGAATTGTTTCATTTAAAAGAAAACATTTCAAGCTTTCTAGCCATATATTTCTTATTTTTATGAGGCAAGTAATCGTTGAGATTCTGGTAGTTCTGTGAAGAGAGGTGACAGAGAGAGAAGACAGAGCGCACCCTGTCTGCTTTCTTTATTTTACAAAAGCACATTGTTTTGTTGTTATTGTGTGTGTACACAAATAAAACTAGACCCTTTTCAGATTCGAATGATATATTGCTCTTATCTGTACAATCAAAACTGATGGAGTAATTTAAGTTTGGTTTGGCAAACCTTGCCTACGAACTTCACAAAAAAAAGACAACATATCAAGTGTTCCACTGGGGATACGAACACACTGGACCAGTGTTATACCGTTATAAAAGACACTTATCACTGTTCTAACGCTCTCTGTTTTATCTCATTCTGACCTGTAGGCAGAAGTTAAAATCCTCTACGCCTGCGCTAAGGACTGTGAAGAAATGGACAGCGGAGTAAAAGCTGGAGTTACAGGCCTGCTTTGATTTCACTGATTGGAGCATTTTTAAAGCTGCAGCCACAGACCTCAACAAACACACCCAAACTCAGAAACTGTGCAGAAGTGGGAACTGGGCCCTGTTCAAGCAGGCCAGAAACAAGCTGACAAATGAGATCAGGGTAGCTAAGAAGAGTTAAGAGTGAGAAGGTAAAAATCTGCCAAAGACTGTGTCAGTTTGATGATGCCAGCAGCACAGTACTAAACTCAGGAGAACCACACCCCCCTCCGTCCTAAGGAAAACCTTGGGCTGGCAGATGACCTGAACAGCGTCATAAGTTGATGTAATCTGTGAAACAGTCAACATGTCCATGTTGTTCCCTTCTGCTCCCAGCAATACATTTCAATCTGTGCATTGAAATCAGTCCCTTAGATACTCAATTGCCTCAGGTGTCCATTTCCTGACTGTGGTGGTTGCATGTTGCTTCAGTACACAGGGTTTATAACAGGTCTGCAGTAAGACCAGGTTGTGGTCTGACTTGCTGAGTGGTGGTAAGGCAGTAGAAGTATAGGCCGCCTTGATGTTTGCAAACAACAGATCAAGTGCTTTACCTTCTCTGGTAGGACAGTTGACAAACTGGGAAAATACAGGCTGCGTCTGAAATTGCATACTATTCACTACATTTGAATAAGTATGTACTTCCTGACCGTTAAAACAGTACGTTCTACAGTATATAGTATGAATGGAATTTGGACTTACTGCATCCGCCATGTTGATGATGTCATGCGTCGTCACAACTGCGTAAATACTTAAAGAGGCCACTGTATTGCCCGGCAATTTTTAAATTACATTAATTTTCTAATCTCATTAATACGGTGGCCGACAAGGGCAAACGCGCTGCAAAACAAAAACGCTGCAAAAGAGAAACGCTGCAAAACAGAAACGCTGCAAAACAGAAACGCTGCAAAAGAGAAACGCTGCAAAACAGAAACGCTGCAAAACAGAAACGCTGCAAAACAGAAACGCTGCAAAAGAGAAACGCTGCAAAACAAAAACGCTGCAAAAGAGAAACGCTGCAAAACAGAAACGCTGCAAAACAAAAACGCTGCAAAAGAGAAACGCTGCAAAACAGAAACGCTGCAAAACAGAAACGCTGCAAAACAGAAACGCTGCAAAACAGAAACGCTGCAAAAGAGAAACGCTGCAAAACAGAAACGCTGCAAAACAGAAACGCTGCAAAACAGAAACGCTGCAAAAGAGAGAACACAACGGAAGTGCGCCAGGCCGATAGGGGGACCCCGAACTGAGGGGTGCAATGAACAAAACTTTTACAGAGGCGAGAGAGACACATGTAGCGACATAAGTCACGTCTCATTTTGGAGGCTGCGTAATGACGCAGGTTATAGTGTTGAATTGCAAAAGAATTGAATGAGCGACCTCTGATGATTGTTCTCATGTGCTAATATGTGCTAACAATGTTCTGTTACATTTGTTTACTTGATCAAAATGTCATACAACGTGGGGGGGTTGGGAGATCTGAAGGTGCGTTTTCCATTTGTTACTTAACACTTGGCCGTCATCTTTTACAACATTGTACTTTTATAATACTGTAAAACATGACGGCCAAGTGTTTAAAAAATAATAAATGTAAAACGTACTCTAATGCCCGCTAAATTCACAGCCAGCAGACGTTCTTTTGTCACTTTGCTTTATTAAGTTTTTAGTCAGAACAGGTAACAGGTAACAGGCTACTGTTTCAGCCGTAGCCACGCTAAGTAGGGATGGGAATATCGACTCTCTGGAATCGATACTTCCATACTTTGGAGTCGGTACTTTCTTAAGTATCGCTCGATACCACTCCTAATAAAAAACGTGCAATTAGTTTTCACTTCTGAGAGTTTTGGATGTGTGAAAACCAGCCCAAGCGTATTTTAAATGGTCTTCCGTATCACATGATGATGGCAGCCAATCAGATGTCAGAGCTTTCCAGAGCCAGTCATGCACTGCAGAAGGAAGTATTACTCTCTCCACTCTGCAGCGTGGAGGGACCTCCTCCGTCTCAGTGCTGACAGGCACGGCAGCAAGGAGAGAGATAGAAAAAGAAGCATTGTGTGGTGCTATTTTTCACCCACTACGAAGGGAAATGCTATTTATTTATTATCATTTTATTATTAGCATTTAAACAAGTATTTATGTTCATGAGCATTATTCATGTTGCCATTGCAATAAAGATATTAATCAACACTGTGCAATAATGATTTTCCTTTAAGGTGCAGAAGGTATCGGTATCGTCGATACTGACCCTGTAGTTACTTGGTATCGGATCGATACCAAATTCTGTTGTATCGCCCATCAGTAACGCTAACTCCCCTCACCGAACAGCTCTCTCTCACCCTCCCTCTCTTCCCTCCACACACACTTCTTCCCTCCTCCCTGACCCATCTCCCTCTAGCTCACCCCACCGACTCCCCAAAGAACACCCTGAACAAGACAACAACCTATAGTCATTACAGCACCTTCAGATCTCCCACCCTGCAACACACCCCGCCCCCCGCCACGTCTCCCGACGTTGTATGACATTTTGATCAAGTAAACAAATGTAACAGAACATTGTTAGCACATATTAGCACATGAGAACAATCATCAGAGGTCGCTCATTCAATTCTTTTGCAATTCAACACTATAACCTGCGTCATTACGCAACCTCCAAAATGAGACGTGACTTATGTCACTACATGTGTCTCTCTCGCCTCTGTAAAAGTTCTTTGTTCATTGCACCCCTCAGTTCGGGGTCCCCCTATCGGCCTGGCGCACTTCCGTTGTGTTCTCTCTTTTGCAGCGTTTCTCTTTTGCAGCGTTTCTGTTTTGCAGCGTTTCTCTTTTGCAGCGTTTCTGTTTTGCAGCGTTTCTCTTTTGCAGCGTTTCTGTTTTGCAGCGTTTCTCTTTTGCAGCGTTTCTCTTTTGCAGCGTTTTTGTTTTGCAGCGTTTCTGTTTTGCAGCGTTTCTGTTTTGCAGCGTTTTTGTTTTGCAGCGTTTCTCTTTTGCAGCGTTTCTGTTTTGCAGCGTTTCTCTTTTGCAGCGTTTCTGTTTTGCAGCGTTTCTCTTTTGCAGCGTTTCTGTTTTGCAGCGTTTCTCTTTTGCAGCGTTTTTGTTTTGCAGCGCGTTTGCCCTTCTCGGCCACCGTACATTAAACTGTTTAACAACGAAGGTCAAGTGCAATTTAACCATGACGAACGTCAAAAGCGTTGACGCTTTCCGCCATTTTCCGGCATATGACATCTCCTCTCCCGTGGTCTCATGGGATAGCAAAGTGTCCATTGTACGCATACTATAGAATTCGGACGGAAGTAGTAGGTCATCCGGGTATATGTCGCCTACTATTTTTCGCATACTACCAATCGGAACATACTACCTGCTTTGCATACTAGTTTTTGCATACTATGTAGTTGGCAAGTATGCCATTTGGACACAGTGACAGTCAGTTGTGAAGGCCTCAGAATGTTGACCTTGTATCCTGGCAACAGTCTCATGGATGACTTCACATGGAACATTAGCATTAGCTCTTGGTTGAATGTAAACAAGTATGGAGATGATATGACTGAACTCACTGGGAACATAATAAGGTCTGAGACCAACTGCCAAAAGCTCAAAGCTCAATGTCCAGCTGTTGGGGCATGCACCTGTCTGCAGCTGAGGCCGGGGAGGCAGTGTGGTGGCTTCCTGCTCTTGCTGTATATAACATTAGGTACCAAATTCACACACACACACTCACTCACACACGACCAACAACCAAGAGGTTCAACAAAGCATCCAGATCCTATAATACTGTAGTTCAACCAGCTGGACAGGACAGGTTTAAAATAAGTATATAAATAAATAAATGTATTATACCAGATTCTCAGTGCAAATAGAACTAAATAAAACAAAACTTAAAAAAAGGACAGGTTATCTTTAGTTACATGTGTGTATGTGACTAATGTTATTCAGGATGACAGTCTGCACAGACCATGTAATTACAAGCAACAAAAAAGCATCTCAAAGTGGTGCTGGGACATGAAATGGCTGTGCAAAGGTATCACATGCTTATTGGTAATAACAACAAAGGGAAAACACTAAATGGTAAATGGTGCCCTCTGCCAAGAACAGCGTGTTTATGTGGAGACAAAGGGAGGGAGAGAAAGCTAAACTGGTTTCAAGGCATGAAATAATTCAATTCAATTTTATTTGTATAGCGCCAAATCACAATATAAATCATCTCAAGGCACTTTACAAAAACTAAAAACCCAACAAATCCCTTATGAGCAAGCACTTGGCAACAGTGGGGAGGAAAAACTCCCTTTAACGGAAGAAAAAACCCCCAGCAGAACCGGGCTCAGTTTGGGCGGCCATCTGCCTCGACCGGTTGGGGTGAGTGGATAGAGCAGAGAGAAAAGAACAGCAACAATAAACAACAAATAGACACTGCAGGTTGGTGGGGCCAGTAAATGCACATCAGCGATATACAGCTCCAAGACCGAGGACACTTGCAGAAGGTACAGAGAGAGAGAGAGAGAGAGAGAGGGAGGGAGAGAGCACAAACTGGGGGAGAGAGAAACCACAAGGTTAGTAACATTCAGTGGTGGAATATACATGTGAGGGGGGAGGAGAGAAGAGAGGGGAAGGGAAGGGAGTGTTAGGGTTAGGGCAGGGGAGCTCAATGCACCAATGGTCCTTGGGCAGTCTAGGCCTATAGCACAATAACTAAGGGATGGTTCAGGGTTGCCTGAAGCCAGCCCTAACTATTCGCTTTGTCAAAGAGGAAGGTTTTAAGTCTAGCCTTAAAAGTACAGAGTAGTGATCTGTCGGTCGTGAATGAAACGGCTCTGAGAGCCGGCTCTTTGACGTGAACAACGGGAGCCGGCTCCTCATTTGTTTCTCTCTCTCTCTCTCTCTCTTTTCTCTTCAAGCCGCATTTGATTGGTCAATATGTGTGGTGTCTCTGTCTGCGCTGAGCAGAGGGGGTAGGGACGGAGTTATACACACAGCACACAGCAAGCACACGAACAGGAGGGAGGGAGACGAGAGAGAAAGAGAACAGGGACCACAACGCAAACGGACTGGAAAGGTAAAAAAAAGTTGAGAAAATGAGTGACAACAGGAAACGCAGCAAAATCTGGACACATTTCAATTACATTGACCAAACTAAGGCAGAATGTAGAGTCTGCAAGTCTAAAATCTCATATAGAGCTGGCTCCACAAACAAACTGCACAGGCACATGAGAACTGTTCATCTATCAGTGCAATTGGAAGAAAAAAGACAAGAGAACCTGATATTAATGAAGGTACCAGTGTGTCTACTGCAACTGTTGCTGCTACTGCAGTGTCTACAGCATCGTCCAGTACACCACCACAACCACCTAAAAGTACAACCCATAGCTCTATCAGCCAAATTTTGCAAAAGTCTATGACCCCAGCAAGACAGAACACAATTGATGAAGAACTGGCTAAAATGATTGCATGTGATTTCCAAAGATTTTCAGTTGTGGATGACAAAGGATTCAGAAGGTTTATTCATGCACTCAATCCAATGTATGCAATTTCAAGTAGAAAAACACTCTCCCAAAAAATCATCCCAGGCCTATATGACAGAGAACGTGCTTCAATGCAAGAGAGGGTTAAAAAAGCCGCAGCCATTTGTCTAACAACTGACAGCTGGAAATTCCGGACCACCACATCTTACTTGTTAGTTACATGTCACTTGTAAATAGTTAAACGTTTTTCCACTTTCTAATTAATTTTTTTATCACTCTGTAGAGTGTATAAATAAAGGTGTATTTATATAATAAACATTTCATATAGTGCATGTTTTTTTTACATTAGTAATTCATATTGCGCATAATTTTACATTATTGTTGGTAATAAATTAATTTAAGCACCAAAAAATCTGACGAGTCACTTGGGAGCTGTAAGAGTCAGCTCTTTTTAGTGAGCTGAGCCAATAGAGCCGGTTCTCTAAAAAGAGCCGGAATTCCCATCACTAGTACAGAGTGTCTGCCTCCTGAGCCCAGACTGGGGTAACAAATGCATGGACTAGTTTTTCTGCATCATTTTGAGACAGGATGTTCCTAATTTTGGCAATGTTGCGCAAGTGAAAGAAGGCAGTTCTAGAGATTTGTTTTATGTGTGAGTTAAAGGACATGTCCTGGTCAAAAATAACTCCAAGGTTTTTCAGAGTAGTGCTGGAGGCCAGGGCTATGCCATGTAAAGTAGCTTTAATTTTAGAAAAGTTATTTCTGAGGCTTTTAGGCCCAAATCCAATAACTTCTAAATTTAAAAGTAGAAAGTTACTGGTCATCCAAGTCTTTATGTCAGTTAGACACCCTTCTTGACACTCGTCTGATTAACTAGTTTGTGTTAACAGGTTTCAAAGATAGATACAGCTGAGTGTCATCTGCATAGCAGTGGTAATTAATAGAGTACTTCCTAATAACATTGCCTAAAGGAAGCATGTACAGGGTGAACAGAATCGGTCCTAGCACAGAGCCTTGTGGAACCATTTTAATGCTGTTCCTCTGATACCAGTCACATGCTCCAGTCTCGGTAATGAGATGTTGTGGTCCAGATTTGATAACTGATCACCAAATTGACTTTCTCTGTCTTACTGAAACCTGGCTGCAGCAGGATGAATATGTCAAGTCTGAATGAGTCAACCCCCCTCAGTCATTAAAATTGTCATGTTCCTCAAAGCACAGGTCTAGGTGGACGAGTAGCTGCAATCTTCCACTCAAACTTATTATTAAACTTTCATCCTCAGAACAATTATAACTCATTTGAGAGCCTCACTCTGAGCCTCTCACATCAAAACGGGAAAACGCAAAAACCTGTTCTATTTGTCATTGTGTACCGTCTACCTGTCCCTTAATCAAGAGTTTTTAACTGAATTTCCAGACATCCTATCTGATTTAGTGCTTAGTTCAGATAAAGTCATTATAGTGGGAGATTTTAACATTTAGTAGATGTTGAAAATAATAGTCTCAGCACTGCATTTAATTCAATATTAGATTGAACTCGTTTCACTCAAAATGTTAACAAACCCACCCACTGTTTCAATCACACATCTTGTTCTGACCTATGGCATCGAAATTGAACATTTAATAGTTTTTCCCCAAAATCCTATTTTGTCAGATCATTCTTTAATAACTTTTGAATTTAACATAATGGATCATGCAGCATTCAGAAGAAAATTCCGATAAATTTAAGAAAAAGATTCCATTTTTATTTACATCTATGCCATGTGCCAACACAGTGGAGGGCAGCTGCCTCAATCCTACTCCCTACTAAAATGATCATGTTGTTGACAGTGCTGTAGCTTCACTGCATGAAACGCTTCATACTGTGGTCCCTCTGAAAAAGAAGTTAGCTCCATGGTACAGTTTACATATTCATACCTTAAAGCAGGCATCACAAAGGCTGGAAAGGAAGTGGCCTTCCACAAATTTAGAGGAAATTTTTCTAGCCTGGAAAAACAGTCTATTAACATTTAAAAAAGCTCTCCATAAAGCCAGAACTGTATACTATTCATCACTAATAGAGGAAAATAAGAACAATCCCAGGTTTCTTTTCAGCACTGTAGCCAGGCTGACAAGTCATAGCTCTGTTGAACCCAGTGTTCCCTTAGCTCTCAGCGGTGATGAATTTGAGTTTCTTTACAAATAAAATCACAACTATTAGAGATAAAATTCATCAGATGATTCCTATAGCTGCCATAAATGAATCTTCTACTACAGTAGCTCTTATATCATCTGTAAGACCTCAGTTATGTTTATACTACTTCTCTCCCATAGATCTCTCTGAATTCCCATCAGTAGTTGCTTCATCTAAACCAACGTGTCTCTTAGACCCCATCCCAACTAGACACCCTGCCATTAATTAACTCATCTTTAGTAGACCTGCTAAATTTATCTCTAGTATCAGGCTACGTACCACAGGCCTTTAAGACTGCAGTAATCAAACCCTTACTCAAAATCCTGATCCAGGAGTCTTGGCTAATTATAGACCAATATCCAACCCACCACTTATTTCTAAAATACTTGAAAAAGCTGTTACTAAGCAACTGTCAGACCACTTACACAGAAATGAACTATTTGAAGCTCAATCAGGATTTAGAGCACATCATAGTACAGAAACAGCACTGTTAAAAGTCACGAACGATCTTCTCTTATCCTCAGATAATGGACTTGTTTCTATACTTGTCCTCCTAGACCATAGGTCACTAACAGGCGGACCGCGGTCCGGGTGCGGACCCAGAAGCTGCCCCATATGGACCCGGACCTACAGCCAAAGGTTATGATTTAAAACCTAACGTGCGCTTCTATTTCCACCAGCGCATTGTGAGGGGTCAAAAATAAAAGATTGAATTATTGTAATCACTGGTGTAAAGGCCATGTATGGGAAGTGAAATATTACTGAGCATATACCGGTGTAACGGCCATATATGGGAACGAGCTGAGCAGCAAGAGTTATAGTTGAGAAGGGCGTAATCAGACTGTGTGTTTCCTTGTTTTCAGTTCTGTGGCTACATGCATTAGAAATAATGTCACAGAACTCCAGATATATCTGACTGTATTTGCTCATGTAATCTGTTTTGCTGTGGAAACAATAAAAGTATAGAATCTTCAATAGGCTACTGTCAGATCTCTTCAAATAAACCAACTCGGGGGACACAGGTGAAGTTCATGTCCCAACAGCAGCTTTTGTAGACTTTACGGTAGTGGAAACGCACAGACCAATTGCATGCGAGTTGAGCCATCCCACGTGATACCACTCAGCCAATGAAGTCTGTGCATCCCATGCAGTAAACATTACGACTCTACAGTGTAAACAGAGCTAGAGGCAAGTTAAACATGAAGAGACGGTACAAAGAAAAACAAAAAAGGCGATATATGTAGAAAACAAAGGGAGAGAAACAGGCGAGTGAGACGGAGAAAGGGAGAGAACTTAGTTAACGAGAGAACATTATACATATCTACAGCCATACATATATGTTCAGTTGTATGTTACATGACAATAAATATTGTCAAAAAGTTTTTGAATTGTACTGAATTCATTTGATTTGACAGTCAGGTATTGATTACATTCAGATGCTGATAAAACTACTAGGCTACTTAAATACATATCACACTAACTAGTTAGACATTATGATCTTCTGGACCTTTGCTTCAAGAAATTTTCTCTAACTGGACCTCTTTAAATTTTAGTTGAATACCCCTGTCCTAGACCTTTGTGCTGCATTTGACACTATTGACCACAACATCATATAACAGAGACTGGAACATATTACTGGTATCAGAGGAAGAGCATTAAAATGGTTCCAGTCCTATTTATCAGACAGATTCCAATTTGTTCATGTCCATGATGAACCTTCCACGCGCACAAAAGTTAGTTATGGAGTTCCACAAGGTTCTGTGCTAGGACCGATTCTGTTCACCTTGTACATGCTTCCTTTAGGCAGTGTTATTAGGAAGTACTCTATTAATTACCACTGCTATGCAGATGACACTCAGCTGTATCTATCTATGAAACCTGTTAACACAAAATAGTTAATCAGACGAGTGTCAAGAAGGGTGTCTAACTGACATAAAGACTTGGATGACCAGTAACTTTCTACTTTTAAATTCAGAGAAAGCAGAAGTTATTTATTTACAGTTATTTATTTAATTAACTTTAATTCACACATAAAACAAATCTCTAGAATTGCCTTCTTTCACTTGCGCAACATTGCAAAAATTAGGAACATCCTGCCTCAAAATGATGCAGAAAAACTAGTCCATGCATTTGTTACCTCAAGGCTAGATTACTTAAAATCCTTCTTCTCACATACAAATCCCTTCATGATAAAACTCCTTCATACCTTAAAGACCTCTTAGTACCATATTATCCCAGTAGAGCACTTTGCTCTCAGAGTGCAGGTCTACTTGTGGTTTCCAGAGTTTCCAAAAGCAGAATGGGAGGCAGAGCATTTAGCTATCAAGCTCCTCTCCTGTGGAACCACCTCCTGGCAGACAGGCAGACACTCTCTGTACTTTTAAGGCTAGACTTAAAACCTTCCTCTTTAACAAAGCGTGTAATTAGGGCTGGCTTCAGGTAACCCTGAACCATCCCTTAGTTATGCTGTTATAGGCCTAGACTGCCCGGGGACCATCGGTGAGCTCCCTTACCCCTCCCCTCCCTTCCCCTCTCTTCCTCTCTCCTAGTTTGTGCTCTCTCCCTCTCTCTCTGTTCTCTCTCTGTACTTTCTGCAGGTGTAACCGGTCCTGGAGATGTATATTGCTGATGTGCAGTTACTGGTCCCACCAACCTGCAGTGTCTATTTGTTGTTTATTGTTGCTGTTCTTTTCTCTCTCCTCTATCCACTCACCCCAACCGGTCGAGGCAGATGGCCGCCCAAACTGAGCTGGTTCTGCTTGGGGTTTTTTCTTCCGTTAAAGGGAGTTTTTACTCCCCACTGTTGCCAAGTTCTTGCTCATATAATCAAAATATATCAAAATATATATAAATATAAACATCAATCAAATACAAACAATATAAACAATATATATAAATATAAACATCAAAATATAAGTATCAAGATGGCGCCGCGGACGGCTGCCTCGGTCTGGAGCTCCCCAGTTGTTTTGTTATTTTTATTAGTTTCTCCTGCACTTTGTTTCTGTAACTTATTAAGTTTCACTCGGGCTGAACTGCTAAGCATCCGGCAGCACTCCCAGGATATTTTTCCTCCAATTTTTGCACACTTGGACGTTTTGTTGAGCGTTTTAGTTGGCGAGAAGCGCAAACGCGGGAGGTGCGCTGGTGAAACTTCGTCAGCGCGGCCTCAGGACAGCGCTGCCCAGCATACACCTGGCGAACCTCCGCTCTCTACCCAACAAGATGAACGAAATACACCTGCTTACCCGGATAAACAAGGACTTTTTGAACTCTGCTGCTCTGTGTTTCACGGAGACCTGGCTTAATGGAGCCATACTGGACAGCGCGCTCCATCTACCCGGATTCCAGCTGATCAGAGCGGACCACAACTCAGACGCAACGGGGAAATCGCGCGGTGGTGGGACATGCTTTTACATCAGTGAGAGGTGGTGTACAGATGTAACAGTGTTGAGGAAGATCTGCTGTCCTGACCTGGAAGCGCTTTTCATTAACTGTAAACCCTTCTACTCGCCGCGGGAGTTTTCCTCGTGCGTTCTGGTCAGTGTTTACATTCCCCCGCAAGCGCTCGTGTGCGACGCGCTGCATCAGCTGGCTGAGGAGATCGCAAACAGGGAGCAGCAACACCCGGACTCTGTTTTAATCATCCTCAGAGACTTTAATAAAGCACACTTGAGCCACGAACTGCCCAAATTCAAGCAGCACATCAAGTGCCCCACCAAGGAGGGCAATATTCTGGATCACTGCTACACCACAATAAAGGATGCATATCACGCCGTCCCCAGAGCAGCTTTAGGACTCTCTGACCACTGTCTGGTCCACCTCATACCAACATACAGGCAAAAGCTCAAATCTGCTAAGCCTGTAGTGAGAACTGTCAAGAGATGGACCAGGGAAACAGAGCAGGAGCTACAAGCCTGCTTTGAATGCACTGACTGGAGTGTTTTTGAAGCTGCTGCCACAAACCTGGACGAACTCATGGACTCTGTTACATCTTACATCAGTTTCTGTGAGGACATGTGCATTCCCACCCGGACCTTCTTAACATACAACAACGACAAACCGTGGTTCTCTGGAAAACTCAGACAGCTTCGTAAAGCCAAAGGAGATGCCTACAGAAGTGGTGATCGGGTCTTGTATAATCAGGCCAGGAACACACTGAATAAGGAGATCAGAGCAGCTAAGAGGAGCTACTCCAAAAAGCTGGAAAACCAGTTTACAGCTAACGACTCTGCTTCAGTGTGGAGAGGCCTGAGGACAATAACCACCTATAGGACTCCATCCCCCTCCTCAATAGGCAATCAAACCCTGGTGAACGATCTGAATGAGTTCTATTGCAGATTTGAATCACCCCCCCACCCGCTCTGATTGTCCTCCAGAACAATCATTAACACCTCCAACCATCAACCCCCTCTCCCCCGCTCCGACACTTCAGACCAGTGTGGACGATGTGTGTCGGCTCTTCAGGAAGAAAAGAGAAGGAAAGCACCAGGACCAGATGGGGTTTCACCATCATGCCTCAGAACCTGTGCTGACCAGCTGGCTCCCATCTTCTCTCTGATCTTCAACAGATCACTGGAGCTGTGTGAAGTCCCTGCATGCTTCAAACGCTCCACCATCATTCCCATCCCCAAGAAGCCAAAAATCACGGGATTCAATGACTACAGACCAGAGGCTCTGACATCTGTGGTCATGAAGTCCTTTGAAAGACTGGTGTTGGCCCACCTGAAGATCGTCACTGGACCCTTCCTGGACCCCCTGCAGTTTGCCTACCGATCCAATCGGTCCGTGGATGATGCAGTCAA
This sequence comes from Mastacembelus armatus, assembly GCF_900324485.2. Classification (NCBI taxonomy): domain Eukaryota; kingdom Metazoa; phylum Chordata; class Actinopteri; order Synbranchiformes; family Mastacembelidae; genus Mastacembelus; species Mastacembelus armatus. The sequence goes on along the minus strand of NC_046642.1, from coordinate 27,785,136 downwards.
TATGGGGCTGCACTACATCCTGCAACGTCTGGACTTATGTAAGGATTCTGTTTGTGGACTTCAGCTCGGCATTCAACACCATCATCCCATCACTCCTCCAGAATAAACTCTCCCAGCTTTCCGTTCCTGACTCTGACACCTGTCAGTGGATTACAAGCTTCCTGACGGATAGGCAACAGCTAGTGAGGATGGGGAAATTTACTTCTGGCTCCCGCACCACCAGCACCGGCGCCCCCCAGGGGTGTGTTCTCTCCCCACTGCTCTTCTCCCTCTACACAAATGACTGCACTTCCCGTGACTCCTCTGTGAAACTCCTGAAGTTTGCAGATGACACCACTGTCATTGGTCTCATCCAGGATGGTGAAGAGTCTGCATACAGACAGGAGGTGGAGCAGCTGGCTTGCTGGTGCAGTCACAACAACTTGGAGCTAAACATGCTCAAAACATTGGAGATGGTTGTGGACTTCAGGAGAAATGCCCCCACCCACCCCCCTCTCACCATTATGAACAGCACTGTGGCACTAGTGGAGTCATTCAGGTTCCTGGGCACCACCATCTCTCAGGACCTGAAGTGGAACTTCCACATCGACTCCATCATGAAGAAGGCCCAGCAGAGGTTGTACTTCCTGCGCCAGCTGAAGAAGTTCAACCTTCCTCAGACGCTGCTGACCCAGTTCTACTCAGCGGTCATCGAGTCTGTCCTGTGCTCCTCCATCACTGTCTGGTTTACTTCCGCCTCTAAATCAGACATCCTAAGACTTCAGAGAACAGTTCGGACTGCTGAGAAGATCATCGGTGTTCCCCTACCCACCCTCCAAGACCTGTTCACCTCCAGAGTGAGAAAAAGAGCTCAGAAAATCACTTTGGATGCCACCCACCCGAGCCACCACCTCTTCCAGCTCTTACCCTCTGGACGGCGCTTCAGAGCTCCAAACATCAAGACAGCCCGGCACAAAGGAAGCTTCTTCCCTCAGGCCATCCAACTCTTAAACTCATAGCTCTCCACCATTCCCTCCTACCACCTGCACTATGCACTATGTCACTGGCACATTTTGCTCTTTGCACACCACCTAGTTCCCCTTACATTCTGTCTTCAGGTTATCTGTGCTTTTTTTTTTTTTAGTTTTTTATAGCATTTGTTTCTGTAGCATTTATGTTTACTGTTTTTACCCCTTGTAGCATTTGTATCTATGTCTGTTTGCACTGGAGTACCCCCCTGTACCTAAACAAATTCCTTGTGTGTGTGTGTGCACACACTTGGCAATAAAGCTCATTCTGATTCTCATAAGGGATTTGTTGGGTTTTTAGTTTTTGTAAAGTGCCTTGAGATGATTTGTATTGTGATTTGGCGCTATACAAATAAAATTGAATTGAATTGAATTGAATTGAACATGGTGAAGGCGACACACCACTTGCGGACATTGATTTCATCAAGGTGGAGCTCAGCTGCCTTTGACTCAAAAAGGTAACCAAGGTACGGTTTCGGACTGATGAATCTATCTATGGGCCCTTTGAGTACATCAACATTTGCCAGTGGATTCAGCACCCTGCTGCTCACAGACTTGATCAGGCTAACCAAGCTGTCAAGTAGTTTAAGAGGATCTACTTGCTCTCCCTCAAAAGCCTTGATGGCCAACTGTACCTCACCCAGCACTGACTTCAAAAAAGTAAGATACAATATGTTTCACTGTACATGGAGTATAAAACCTCAGCCATGTAGCAGTGTTCACTGGACTTGGTGACTGCGAAATGCAACCTAAACTCCTCCCACTGGTTCAAAATCTGTGAAACCACAGATTCAATCGAAAGCCAATGTGTGGCATACACCTTTGTTATCTGTAAAGGTTTGTCCCTACTTTGATGGTCTCATATATGGCCTTGTAGGCCTCCCTGCGCTTTGGAGACACTGAATACCACTTATAAGTCTCTCGTACCAGGTACTCCACACTACGGGGGATGGTGTTATTGGAAGCATGACTTACAGCAAGCCGCAGAGAGTAGCACACACACCGAATAAGAACCAAATCTTTGAAGCCATACTCCTCCTTCAGCACTTTATGGACCCCATTGTTAATTCCTGTCATAACAGAGGCATTGTCAGTCCCTATCCCCAGGAGTTTATCTTTTTTAAGACAACACAATACAAGAAAAGCCACAACAGCATGGGCTATAGATTTGGCATCTCCTCCCTCCAACTCAACAAGTCCTAGAAATGTTGATACAATTGTCCGCTGGGAGTCACTAAAGTACCGTATAACAACCCCCAGTACTTAGAAATGCTTATATCCGTGGATTCATCGAAGAGGAGAAATGCTGGTCATTCACATCTGCAACAAATTTTTTCAGTAAGTATGGTGCTAGGACACCATACTTACTAATCATTTCTGTGCACTTTGTCCTGTGCATTTTGAAGTGGGTAGCAGCAGTGGAGTCTGAGAAAGTAGCTCTACATGCTTCTCCAATGTGATCATATTCCAGCATAGAACAGTGTTCAGCAATGACTAATGCCATGGTGGCTTCAGCTTTTTTTGAAGTCATTTTTTTTTTTTTACCATAAATGGTAGTTTGTTTTGGGTGGAACTGTTGTAAGGCTTTGCCTTTTGAGTATGTTTCTGAGTTGATGTGTTTTTTTACATCACAAAGTTTGGCTTAGAAATCAGCCTTACAATACAGGCAATATGCCCGTGTATCATCTCCAATAAACGCCTTCAACCAGCCTTTGAATTCAGGATTTGATTCCCACTCCTTTCTGTATTTCTGAGTGAACAGTTTTGACTGAGACATGATGAACTAGTCAGCTATATGTTTATGCTTATGTCACAGAGAAGCACATTTTCCTCATCCACTAACTGAGGCTATTTAAGTCAAAAGCAGTGATTTATTTTAGACAAAGAGCATTTTACTTTATTTTATTTAATTTTTTTATTATGCCATGCATTCAGTACATTTACATCCCGCCTACAAGCCAGGGCGGGATCAGGGCGGCTTCACGCACGCGCGATTCATTTGCAGTCGAGACGTGGAGGCGTGAACATCTCCTGCTGTGACTGCAGCTGGGAGGGACGGCTGCGAAAGGACTGTGAGTGTTTTGGGGCGGGGGAGGGGCCGAAGGCTGCAGCTGATGCGGCAGCAACACCAGAAAAAGTCGCCAGATTTGTCGTTAGTCGGTTTTTAAAAAATGTGTCGCTAGAGGGGTCTGAATACTCGCTAAATATAGCGACTAAGTCGCTAAGTTGGCAACACTGTTTGGGACACTATCGCCCCCCACAGGTTGGATTTGCTGTTACCAGTCAGTTGAAATTGGTGGGCAGCAGCGCAGGGTTGTATATATATATTCTCTTCATGAATCATTTACTTATGATTTATTTATTTATTCATTTGGGCTTTGTATTTATGTCTTGATTGAAGATGACTATGGTTTGTATACACTGAATATGATTTATTAAAAGAGTGGTGCTTCTCTGGGGTGGCCAGCAATTTGCCCCCCTTGGGAGCGCCATTGCTCTCATATGTGCTAAATCAGTTGTCTTGTGGGCAGTCATACAGTCCACCTCTCACTCTCTCAATATCCTGTCAGTTCAGTCAATCACAGAGAGTCTGATGTCCTGAGAGTAAGACAGTTGAAAGAAAATTAACTGTATGCATAAAAGTTGAATTACCATTTATTTTTGCCATTTGAGACAGAAAGTACTGAAGTAATAAATGTGTATATGTTGGGTACTGTAGATAATTAAAATATGTGGTCAGGGTTGGACAGTTGGTGCTACCTGCCTGAAATGAGTTTTGGCAGGATGGGATGTCTGACATAAGGTAATATAAATGTATTTTGTAACTTTTAATGTTTTTGAAAGATACTATCATCACAATCATCAGCAATAGGTCATTCTTGACCTTGTTAACGGTCTAAGTAGAAAGACTTCAGTAGCTATTTTATTATCTCCAGCAACAGTTTATTCAGATTTTTAAAATTCCACACTCACTTTCAATAAAGATCCTTTTGAAGGTTTATGTACTTAGAAAAAAAAAAAAGAGTGTGTAAGTTGAATTTTTATTGTCAACACCTAGATTGAACTGTCAAGCTCAGCCAGTATGAATGTATTATATTGTGTTTTGGGAAGCAATTGTATATTTGCAGTTTTTATTGTAGTATCTTTCGGGATCCCTGCACCTAGGTTCTTAAATATTGAGAAAAAGCCTTCCTATGAGGTATACATAAATGATACATAATGATAAATAATGATAAATAATATAAAGATTGTACTTTTAGGGTTGAAAAGGGTTGCCAAATCAGTTAATCTGTAATGAATTCATACTTGCTATGATCACTTTGCTTTTCTGGATTGATATTCATCACTAAATAGTGTTGAAATGAAAACCCTAGGCTAATATCCGCTTTCTGTGTAGATAAGACCTCCTACGCCATAGGGCTGTTTAGATTTGATGATCTCTTTATGTGCCAAATTAATTCCTAAAATGAATATCTTGGGGCTATCGGCAAAGGTTTGCTCTCATAATCTAGCAGTGCTTCCTAATATAATTTCCACTAAGCTTGGGGGCATCTCCTTTTAAGTCTGTCTCTGAGAGGTCTATTTTCTGTCTCTATCTCTTTAATCAGGTGATGGGCCATTGTATTGCTTGCCGTCATATCAGATGATAGATGAAGATGACAGGAAGCTCACAGTCAGGTCAGTGATGGAGAAGACTCCATGGTCTTGCTGACAATTGTACCTGTTAATGATCCATGATGGTAAGTAAGACGGGTCAAATTGTTATGCTTAATATCTGAGGACACAGAACTGGACCTAATTTATTTGAGCAACCTCAATGTCAAACTTTTTTTCACTTTCTCCCTTTGTTGTTTCCTCTTGTAAATGACTGCAGGGAGAATTGTTGCACAGTTTATCATTTTGATGGGACAGCAAAGCAGTGGATCAAAGTTTCACCCACATGTTCAGCACAGGAAGCTATTTGAATCATATTTATAGGTTTATATTAATGACAGATATATAATTACTATACCTATCCATATACTTGGATATGCCTATATTCCATACACCTGAAATAAGATAAAAAGAACATTTAATAGAATGATATAAGATGGGCAGTATAAAAAAGTACCTTCTCCCTCAGACAGAGGCTCTAGTAATATAATTTCCATAACTGTCACTATTTAGGATATATAAATGCCAGTATGTACCATAAAATAAGCAGTATGAATCATCTTTAGTTTCCATCTGTCTTGCTCTATGTCTTTTTAATATCAAGAAATATAGTGTAAGTGTATGAATGTGTGAGGAAGATGACTGCAGCATAAAATTTATAAGTGGAAAGCAAGTGGGGAAATAGCAGTGCTTCAGCTGGACTCCTCAGAAACTCCAGCTAGATGCTGTTTGCATGATGGAGAACTGCAGATAAAAGAAAACTCCAATTTTAAATGAATAAGAAGATGGAAAAACAGGGTTGCAGAACAGGGTTCCACTGATACAGTCTGCAGTAGCATTCTTGAACTGTGGGTATTGACAGTCAATATGCATAACTTAATAATTGCACAGCTGAGAACCCCATGTTCTCTAAAAGCTGTAGGTGCAGAGTTAGTTCAGCCAATTCTGAGTTGATTAACTCTGAGTTAACCACGTGCACAAGGACTTTAAAAAGCCATCATCACTGGATGTCAGATACAATGATTCACCAAAAAATGGTCTACGTTCTTCATAGAAGTAGAAAAGAAAAGAAATTTTTATGTGTTGTTACACAGAACATAAACACATTTTTGGAAACACAACTGAAGTGGCGAAGGGGAGAAAACTGGTTTAGGAGAAAATTGCTGATCGGGTCAATGTGTCAGTTTGAAAAAAAAAACAGTTACATTATTCATAGTCCTTTTATTTAACACTTACCATACTCTTTTAACAGTAGGCTACAAATGAAATACATGTTATATTCATTTAAGTGCGATCCAAAGGGCCAAAAGCAATGGCAATAGAATGGCAGCAACTCCACATGACATACAGTGGGTACGGAAAGTATTCAGACCCCTTTAAATTTTTCATTCTTTGTGTCATTGCAGCCATTTGCCAAAATCAAAAAAGTTCATTTTATTTCTCATTAATGTACACTCAGCACCCCATCTTGACAGAAAAAAACAGAACATGGTTAAGTTCGTCACAGTTCGTGATTTTACATCAAAGTCCTCTTGGGCAAAACATTCCTAAGTTGAAAGAAGAATCCACATGAGAAAAATCATTCCTCTTCTTACTAATGTGAAAACAAGAGACTTACTTATTATTACTTACTTACTTACTTATTTGACGTGAGTCGTATGAACAAGGCTGGGTCGAGCTTCCTGACTGAAAACACAGACAATCCGGCAATTTGTCTGTGGCTGTGGAGAGGTATAAAAGCTGTGAACAAAAGAGAGCAAACTAGTGAATCTTGTTACCTCATCAACCGACTGGGAGCGAGAGGTAACTCACTACACATGGATCTTCCAAAATAAAAGCAGGACACAAGAAGTAAAACTGCCGTTCATCACAGTGCCTAAATAATACTGTAGACACTGGTCTTCAGATGTCAGACTAGACTAGAAGGATTATACTAATTTTCAGTGATGATGAATCTTCTCAATGTCACCATGCGCAAACCCCCAACCTTGTATTCCACAAGGGGATATGGGTGTTTCAAATCATCATGTTCAATCATGCAACCTTTGTTGTAGGCAAGGCAGATAACTCAAACCCTCTATAATGCTCCCTATACCAAGCACACAAAGGTTTCACAAGAAAACACAACCTCTCCTTAAGAATACATAGTTTAAGGATCTCGTTGAATGTAGGCAGTCCATGTACAGATTCATGTACAATAAGCATCCCTTCACTGTAATGTATACCACTGCAAGACACATCTTCTGCCATATAAACCTGAGTCACATTTGATTATCTTTGCTTCAGTGTACACATTACTCTCTCATTAAGGACATCAAGAGGCATAATTGACACATCTGTGACCTCAAAGGATGACTTCTTGACACTCAAGGAATGTATATGATAGGCACGCATGAGCTGGTGTTTAATAGCTAACGAACGAGCTATATCCTTAAAACAACTTGTATGGCTTCGCTTCAAATCTCAGTGTCCACAGTCCAAGTAGAGGCCCGAAGCAACGGATCATTTGTGGATAGTGCTCCAAATAGTGATGTTTCGGTATGAGCTTGACTTGAGGGAAAAGTTCAAGGTAGTGCTGTTTGTGTTCATAAATCTTCGCCTCAAGATATGCAATGGTCTCATCTGTGTGAACAGGGGCTACAACCACTTCAGCTATGTCTTTAAGATCTAAGATCACCTGCAATGCAGGCTCATCTTCTGGCATCATTGGCCCAATAATGAAAGGAAGCAAATTTAACAAGGTCCAAGTTTCATGTGCATTTCCTCCTATGGTGTTTCTGGATGTGAAGGAGCAAGGTATGGCTTGTCGGTGAATAGTTTTGTCCCCCCATTTGTATGGAAATGTCTGTATTAATGTGTTGAGACTGTCAAGAGTGAAGTACTTTTTGGAGAGCCACAGACTGATACAATGTGCCAGTTCATTTGGAACAACACCCTCAAAAAGATCATAAAAGGTGCAAAGGTGCTCTGTTAAAACGCATTGTTTTTGACTCCACAGCAGACCGTTGCATTCTCCTGTGCTGTCTGTACCTGAGCATCATGGACTCTGGTTCAAAACTGGAAAGCACCTGATCCCACATCCGTTGTTTGAAATTTAGACTTTTGTCCAGTACAAAATCTGCATATTGAACCTGCAGAAAAACTCATATCCAAACATTATCCACCTACTGCATGAGCTCCAAGGTTGTAGGCTATTACACACTGGACAGTTCCTTTAACCAAATGACCAAGCTGAGAAATTAAGACACCATGATGTTCTAATACTTGTAGGTCTTGCAAAAGAGGCTCCAACACTTTTACATAGCCATACGTCTTGACATCATCAGATTTGCAAAGCACATCTAGATAGATGGAGGATAGGGCTGAATGGGAACCTGGTGGTAAATTACCGAAGACCCAATACACACTACAGAGTTTGTGCTTTTTTCGAGATGTCCCAAGTGGGTTACATACCTCAAAATCATCAACATAAAGATTAATGGCTATTCTCAAATCTCCAGAAAGAAACTGATTTTGTTTCCAGTACTCACCATCTCTTATGGATTTGTAATACTTGAGACCAGTCAATTCATGGTCTGTAGATATCTGAATGTCAAGATGTTCAAGGACACCTTTATGACTGAGCAGATTTTTCAAAGACTGTAAAATAGGAATATTGAAACGTCCTGTTCTTCTGTATTTCTACAACACCAAATGAGATGTGTAGTACTGTTTACATTTATATGCAGTAGCAAAAGGGCCCTCTTTGGCAATAGCAATGCCCAGTGGATTAGATGCACATAAAGCAGTGGAAAGCTCATTAACAACAGATTCCTCGACTCGAATATTGTGGTTTTGGAATAGGTCAGAAACAACTGCTTTTGTGACAGGCAAAGATGCCGTACTTAATATATAGTGAAGTTCAGAAAGGACCTCATCAACAGCTGACTTTGGAACTTTGCGAACACTCCTTGCACTACCACATCCTAAAGAAAATGACAAAGCATTTGATAACATAATTAAATGTTTATTCTGTCATGTTATTCTGTAGAATTTCAACCACTTTTTTTCTTTCGACCATTTGACATGTTAAATGCATGTCAAATGGTGTACTATACAGAGAAAACTATCACACTGAGCAACAACTCACATGACAGGATTTTTAAAATATGTTTAAATATAAATATATTGAACTTTTTAAATATATCACACTAAAAAATAACATTGGAGAACAAAACTGACAAAGCTCAACCAACGCCCTTCTCCGGCGCTGAGGAGGAATGCAGTGGCTTCCTGCTTCAGTGTGATCTCATCCTGAACCAACACCCTCACCTGTACCTGTTGAATACTCACGTTTTACACAGGTCCGTTGATGAGGAAGTACACAGAGGTGGCTGGAGTGGTTCAGCTGATTACAGGTTTTATTAAAACTATACAGAGTGCTCTAGAGATCAACCCTCATCTGGCACACGGAGAGATCTGAGCTCTAGGCGAAATCTATAGAATGTATATACCTTTTAACTTGTCCACCGCCCTACATGCCAGTACTTTTCCACAAAAGGAATTCAGACTATTACCATATATTGTTATTGAGTTATTCCCTTTTGTCTCCTCTCATAGTGAAGAGCGGTGACCCTGTCACGTGTCTAAACATATAGGATTACACTACTACTAATACTAGTCACAGAGTGTGTCTGCATTCCCACAATTCCCCCTTTTGGGCTCTCCTAAGAGCCCACCCCTACTATGTAAATGTCAAAATTTGATATCCCCCTTTTGATCTCCCCTAGGAGATCACATATCAATAGGCCTTAGTATGGCAACACCACTATTTACATCATCAGATCAGTAGCCAATAAAGGCATGAGGACCTTCGGGTCCTGCCTCTCTATGGTGGATGAAATTACCCGAAGCGCCAGGGATCTCATACAGGGAATGGAACAACACCCACATGTGACCAGTATGCCTACAAAGACAGAAATCGAAACCAATAATGACATAATAAGATTTTTCCACTGACCGAACATACCCGTCATCCATTCCTCCAGGGGATTATTGATACCCGAGTGTTCATGCATAGTTTGTGAAAGCGTGTGCAGCCCTTCCAGAGCCTTAGAAACCGACCCATCTGGTGCCGTATTGTTGGGAATGAAAGGGCAACACATGTCACCGAACATTGCGCATACACCTCCCTTCTCGGCCAACAACATATCCAGCGCCATACGATTTTGAACTGACATCAGGGAGGTAGGACCGGCTTGCTCCGCCAACCCCTCCACCGCATCCCTGGTCAAATTAGCCAATCGGAGTACATTATAATGCATGTAATTAATACGGTCAACGTTTTTGCTCGGAGTAATAGGAAAAAGAGCTGCCACAATTTATGACAGTGCACAGGTCGAATTTGAATAGCGTCTCAGACCGTCGAGTGTAGTTGATGGTCAACTTAGGTTCGCAGTAATACCCTGTCACAAACCCACGGCGATCCCTGTGAATGATAGTTGGGTCAGTGGAAAAAGAAAATATAACCAAACACAAAACAACAATCATTACCGTCAGGGTTGTAAGGACCCCCAATACCTTCCCAAATCCAAACATCTCCGTTTTAACTCCCCAGTTGTTAACTAAACTATCTAACAATGGCTAAGCATACACAAACTAAATAAATCAACGGCTAAAACTACCACTTAAAATCACAACCAACAATCCCTCGACATTGCCTCCCTCTGCGCTCTGATTCGTTGGCTGGAGGCTTGGCACACCTCTTGTTGGAGAGGGGCGCTGCTTTCGCCCCCTCCCTTTAGGCCCGTGTCGGCCGCTGTTCCTCTTATCTTCGGACTGCGGGTAGACTACCTCAGTACCTAGACCCAAACCTCGGGGATTATTCTACCCCACAGATAAATCAAAGATCTCTTTTGTGGTGACCTCGCTGACGGGACCAGCTCTCCAGTGGGCGGAAACCATTATTAGACAAGCAGGACCCGCAGCTCAATCCTGTGATCACTTCACTGCTCATTTTCGGGAAGTATTCAGCGGCTCATCAGGAGACTCCTCGGCCGGAGAGCAGCTTTTTTCCCTTAAACAGGGAGATCTCTTTATCTCCCAATACTCCCTGTTGTTCCGGACGTTAGCGGCCGCCAGCGGGTGGAACGAGCCCTCACTACTCACCACATTCCGTCAGGGACTTAACCCCGAGTTACGTCTTCACTTGGCGGCGTATGATGACGTCGGAGGTTTGGAACGATTCATCCAGCTCGCAACACGGTGTGCAAATCGTATCGGGGCATGTACTTCAGGACTACCAGCCGCTCCTACCAGATCACCAACCCAGATGTCGGAGGCCGTCAGATACCCTGAGCCGATGCAAACTGATTCCACTCGCCTCACCCCGGCGGAACGGCAGAGACGCCTGGGACTGGGGCTCTGTTTGTACTGCGGCACCAGGGGACACAGGATCCAGAACTGCCCCGTACGACCTACTCGGACTCGGGTGAGTGCAATTCATCCCTCCATACCCAGGGTGAACCCCCTGACCATCACAGCTCTATTAACCTTTGGCATGTCTGTGATTCAAGTTACCGCCCTCCTTGACTTGGGATCGGCTGGAAACTTCATCTCCGGCAGTCTCGGGCAGCAGCTCGGCATCCCAACCACTACCACGGCGATCCCCTATGATGTCCAGTCAGTCACCGGCACCCCGTTAATCTCCTCCCACGTTACCCACCGTGTGGGGCCCCTGCTCCTCCAAATTGGGCTACTGCACGAAGAGGAGATCCATTTGCTGGTACTGGAGGGAGCCACTGTGGATTTCATCCTAGGTTGCCCTTGGATGATTAAACACAATCCCATCATTTCCTGGAGAACGGGAGAAATTCTTCGGTGGGGGGAGGAGTGTTTCCCTGGTTGTTTCCCAAAACGTCCTCGGCCCCACCCTGTTCACTCTACCCAGCTAAACCTTAACTCCACATCCATAGAAAGCCCCGTCCAATGCCAATCAACTCACATTCCTCCTTGTTATTCAGCGTTCAAAGACATCTTTTGCCCCCAGAGGGCTACTCAGCTGCCACCACACAGACCCTGGGATTGCGCAATCGATCTCAGTCCCGGGGAGCCGTTACCACAGGGGAGAGTCTACACCGTCCATACCAGAACAGAATGCCACGAAGGACTACATCAGAGAGGCGCTCCAGCAGGGGTACATCACACCATCCCCGGTGGCGTCAAGCTTTTTCTTTGTGACTAAGAAGGACGGTGGACTCAGACCCTGCATTGACTATCGAAAACTTAATGAAATCACAGTTAAGTTCCGTTACCCATTACCCCTGGTACCAGCCGCCCTTGAACAGCTCCGTGGGGCGACCATCTTCACCAAATTGGACCTACGCAGTGCATATAATCTCATTAGAATACGCCGAGGAGACGAGTGGAAGACAGCTTTTTTGACCCCTACAGGCCATTATGAATATAAGGTCATGCCCTATGGACCCATTAATGCCCCTGCCATTTTCCAGAATTTCATGAACGAGATACTCCGGGATTTTCTCCATCAGTTTGTTATCGTCTACACCGACGACATCCTCATCTATTCTAAAGAGCGTCAACTACATCTGCAACATGTGAAACAGGTACTTCATCGACTTCAACAACATCATCTGTACCTTAACCCTCTGGGATCTGAGGGGGTTTTGGGGGCCTGGACAAATTTTGACATGTGCTGACATTTGTGCTTTTTTCAGTGTCTTTTAACCCTCTGGGGTTGATGCATGCGCTGGCGCGTTTTGACGCATCTTTTCCTGATAAGGCCGAAACAAATCATTCAAATCTGTAAAGGGTCTACTTTTAGTGGTATACCGTCATAATAACAACAAAACAATGTGCTTTTTTTAAATAAAAAAAGCCGACAGGGTGCGCTCTCGGCCTTTTCTGTCTCTGCCATTTCTCTTCACAGACGCGTAAATAAAACAACCAGAACCTCAGCGAATACTTGGCTCATAAAAATAAGAATTATATGGCTAGAAAGCTTGAAATGTTTTCTTTTAAGTGAAACAAAGTCGAAAACAAATCATCACTTTTTATTTAATCCGTATGAACGTAAGGAGAAGTCAGTTTTTTCCTGTCTCACCTCATTACAGGTAATGCGGTCCCGCCTTGTACTCTGTTCACTGTTCACATGTAAATAATCTCAGGTGAACCAGGTAAATATGTGCACACCCCCAAGAAATTACATAAAACGTCAAACATCATCATAGAATTTACTCACTTTTTCTGCGCATTTGGATGATGGCGCGTCACGGACGTGAAGAAGCGCTTCTTGTATTCCACACAGAGACAAATACTTTAGCTTGTCCTCAGAGTAAAAACACTGATTTTAACTCAAATGAGGATTGTTTGGCTCCTCATTGTTTGTTTGTTTAATGTACGTGCTTTCACAGGCACTCAAACTCAGTATTTCCACTCATCAACTACACAACTGCTATGTACTCTCCAACTCATCAAAAAACTAATAGGATGTGATCTCACAATACAGACAATGAAATGGGTATGCAACTTCAGTCCCACTGAAGTACATTAACAGGACCTCATACTTCTCTACCTCTGTGGGCTGTACCAACAGAAGACAACACTGCCTGGAGATCTTAACTTGAGGAAAAGATTGTGAGCAACAAATACCTCTTTTTGATTTCAACTTGCAAGGCTTGACAAATGCTCTGGCTGGCTTTCTGACTGCAACTGCAAAACAATTCAAAACCCTTTTAAAAAGAGAATTATGTACCTTCTCTTGGGAACTGAAATATTTGAAGCTTTTATTAAACATGTTTGCTGAGCTCTAATACCTTCAGCTGTAGGCAAGTGGCTGTGCCTACATGCACAAAGGATTACATTAAGTAACCTGTTTTGGGGTCCACTCTAAAAAAACTCCAGTAACACAACCTGCTAGTTTTCACCATCTATGTAGACGTGCAGCATGATGGAAGTATTCCAATGTAAACACAACCATGGTACCAATTATTGGGAACCCTTTCCCACCTCCCACCAAAGATGAAGAGGGCAATGTTCTTTCTGTCTTATTGCTCGTAATGGTGGACAGTTATCCACAGGAGATCACAAGTACCAAGAAATTATATAGATTTTTGACTGGTAGCCAGGCCCATGGAAAAGTTAAGATAAAAAGTGGAGAGAAAGTAGCAAAGGAGGTTCTGAAGTTGTAAAAATGTGATGGAAAGGTTTCAGATGCTTATCTCTATAGAAAAACATTCAAGGAAGGAATATACCATATATAATTTAAGTCACCCAGTACAGTGGTAAGGCTTTTGTGTTGTTTTCAGAATTTTAATAACATAGGAGTCAATAAAAGACTGGCTAGCCGGTTGGTTAGCCATCACCTGTTTGTCAGTCTGTATTTAGAAGTCCCACAGGACCTTAGCTCAGTCATTCTCCAACACCTGTGGAGGTGTATCCCATTTTGACCTCGAGACCTCCTAGCCATACTCGGCACATATGTTCCTGTATACTATGCAAGCTACTTGGTTATGGCGTGATTAGTGCCTCTGTGCTATCTTTCCCAGCCACTGGTAGGACTTTTCAATATCAGCCACTTTTTCTATCTGTTGGTGGTACATACCATGTAGGGGTTTGATGATTCTTGCTCCTCTATTTCATCTCGGATGGTGGCTCTGACTCTCACCAACCCTTGGCCTCCTTCTTTCCTCTTAGTGTACAGTCTCAGGATGCTGGATTTGGGGTGAAACTCTCCATGCATTGTGAGAAGCTTCCTTGTCTTGACATCAGTGGCCTCTATCTCCTCTTTTGGCCAGCTTATTATGCCAGTGGGGTATCTGATGACTGGCAGGGCGAAGGTGTTGAACCTTGTTCTTCCCATTTAGCTGGCTTCTTAGGACTTGCCTTACTGTCTGTAGGTATTTGACTATGGCTGCTTTCCTTGCAGCTTCTTTATGGTTCCCACTTGCCTGTGGGATTCCAAGGTACTTGTAGTTTTCCTCAGCATCCGCTATGCTGCCTTCTGGCAGTTCAAATCCTTCAGTCCTGACAACCTTCCCTCTCTTAGTTATCATTTGACCACGCTTATCCAGTCCGAATGACATTCTGATGTCATTGCTCGATGTCTCACTCTCAGTCGATGGCTCACTCCTGGCATGCAGCTTGATGTCATCCATGTACAGGAGGTGACTGATGGTTGTTCCATTTTGTAGTAGGTATCCAAAGCCAGTCTTAGTGATGATCTCGCTGAGGGGGTTCAGGCCTATGCAGAACAGCAGAGCAGAGCATATCCTTTGACCACTAGGGTTGTTTTGCACAGTCCCATTGAGTTCTTTATGAAGGTTCTTAGAGTCCTGTTGATGTTGTATAGCTCCAAGCTCTCCAGGATCCATGAGTGAGGGATTGAGCCGTAGACTTTCTTGTAGTCAATCCAGGCGGTGCACAGGTTGGTCTGTCTGGTCTTACAGTCTTGAGTGACTGCTTTATCTACCAGTAGTTGATGTTTTGCTCCAGTGGTGTCCTTACCCATTCCTTTCTGGGCCCTGCTCATGTGCCATGTACTTACTCATCTTAGCTGCTATGATGCCTGATAGGCGCTTCCATGTTGTGCAGAGGCACATTATTGGGCGGTAGTTGGATCGGACTGCTTCCTTTTGGGGTCATTCAGGATCAGGACTGTCCTGTTCAGTCAGCCATTTAGAGTAATGGTTACTGTGAACTGTTCAGGGATGCCCAATGCCCAGAGACCAGTCACTGGGCTGCAGAGACCAGTCACTGGGCATTGGTGTTATATGATGCCTCCTTCTCCCATGTGTTTTTCCATAATTTTTCAGTCTCCAGTCTTGATGGGTCTGCTCCCATGTTGTTACCCTGCCACTAAGTGGACACTTTGGATAGTTCAGTGGAGAATATCCTGTTTATTCTCCTTGCTTCTATTTCTCTGGTGTACCTCTTCATGCATGTGGCCAGGGCTGTGAGTCGTTGCTTGGCAGTCTCCAGGCCCTCCGGTATGGACAGCTTGTTGTACTTTTTACCCAACTCTTTCTTCGTCCCACCTCTCTGCACTTCTGATAGTTGGCTAACTTCTCTCTGTGTTGCCCTTGTTTTTGTCTCCAACCTCCTTCTCCATGCAGGATACTGATCCTTGGTGGTGGTGTGTTTTTTGTGGCCAACCATCTCAAGGATCACAGTAGCCGTGGTGTATATCAGCTTGTTGGTCTTTCAGAGGGTACTTCACTTAGTCTTGCTCATGTGGAGGTTCCAAGTGTCCAGCTTACTCATGATGTTCACTCTCAGGTCAGCTGCTTTTGTGTTGAGAATGTGGGGCTTGTTATTGGGGCTTGGTAACCAATCTCGGGTGGGCAAGACATTATTTCTGACCTGTCATCCTGGCTCTCCCTTGGCGTAAAATTTATGTTGTATCCCTTCAATCTCTAGTTGTGATAGCTGTTGCCGTTTGCGGATGTTGGAACACTGATACTAGTTGTTTCAGCGCTAGTCTAGATGGTGGGTTTCAAAGTTTCTATAGGTCCCACATCCTCTGAGGTTACTCATGTAGTGAGAGACCGGGACCGCTCGGGTGGACGGCCTCGTCGAAGTGGAGACTGTGGAGACTGTAGCGGCTGCGGCTGCTGCTGCTGCGGCGGCGGCTCTGGGGATCGTGGTAGTGGCTGCTGCTGCCGCTTGCAGCGGCTCTGGGGACCAAGGTAGCGGCTGCTGCGGCGGCGGCTCTGAGGACCGTGGAAGCTCAGGAGGCTGGGTCCACTTGGGAAGCTCGGGAGGCTGGGTCCGCTCGGGAAACTCGGGAGGCTGGGTCCGCTCGGGAAGCTCGGGGGGCTGGGTCCGCTCGGGAAGATCTGGCGGCTGCTGCGGCTCAGGAGGCTCTGGCGGCTGCTGCGGCTGTGACTCTGACCCAGGCTCTGCGGTGGAGCTTCGTCGATGGGAGTGAACAGAGCGAGGCACTGCTCCAGGACCGACCTGATAGCGTTCAGTCGGTAGAGGATCAGGTCAGTCCCCTCCTTAGTCATGTAGCCGGTCGGGTTCGAAAAAAGCCGGGTAATCGCCGTACAGACATCGAAAATATCCTTATAACACAGGGCATTCTGGATTGTGTGTGACAGGATCAGAAATGTCCGGGAAATCAGTCTGTCTTCCTCCGTAGGGTCCACCAACTCCGGAACGGGATCAGGAATGCTCATCCTGTAGTTCGGTAGTCGGTCCAATCTTCTGTAACGGATGCAGGCGGACACAGAGGTAAGTGAAGTGTTTACCCTCCCTGTTGAATTTTCTTTTTATCTGGCTGGTTGTGGTTTACTTCCAATGAAAAAGATGTCAATAGGTGCAATATATTTGCTTTTTTGCATTATAAAAGTGTTAGGTAAATTCTTTAACAAATAGACTCAGAGGACGAACTTCGGTAAGATTATATAGAAGTTTTACTTGCAAGTGTAACGGATGCAGGCAGACACAGAGGTAAGTGAAGTCACTCCGAAGTTTTATTAACACAGGGATACATAAACTGGAACAAACGGGAAACAAAGGAAACAGGAATAGGAGAATCTTAATTTCGTTTCAGCTCGTGGGAGTAAGGTCCACGTCGTGTTTACGAGATCGGAGGAGGATAGGAGTGTGGGAAGTGCCTTTATGTGTGGCTGTGGTAATGAGGTGCAGGTGATTGTGGTAAGGATTCAGGTGAAACGGATTGTGTTGATTGTCAGAGGAGGGAGCCTGGCTGAACCGTGACAGCAAGGAGTAACACACAGCACCTTAGTACAGCATGAGGATCACTGGCTGCTTGCAGCCCAACACATCAGTTTTCATGGTAACACAAAAGGGAATTAGGAAACATTTGACTGAACAGCTTAGCTTGTAAGCCAGAAGGCTGTCAGTGGTGTTTTTCTACTGAAAGCAAACATTGCATTACAATAATAGTCCCTAATAGACTTTTTTTTCTGTATAGCATTGTATAATTTCCTGAAACATCACTATCATTCTCAAATATGGATTTGTTAACACAGTTTTCACATAGAGCCCAATTCTATAGTTTATGAGCAAAAGGAGGCTTCACACACTCAAAAACTCAAGTAAGCCATATGTGTGATTTGCCACAGTAACAGAAATGTTTCAAAATAAAAAATAAGCAAGAATGAAATGTTTAACCTAAGGGTGTCCAAACCATGTTCTTCAAGGGCTACTTCTCTGCTTGTTTTCCAACTATCCCCGCCCTACCCATTGCTGATGACCTGGATCAGGTGTGTTCAGTCAATGAGAAAGAGATACCAATTCACTTTGTCTTCCCCACCCTCATCTGAGATGGTATTTTCCATCTTAATTAATAAAATTTTTTAACTTAGCTTTCAGTTTTTCTTTAAAATTTTAATTCTAAGTAAAATCATAAAGCTGTGGAAAAGAGGGGAAATAGGAAAAAAAAGTAGGTATGGATTAGAGTGAGGAGAGAGGGTAGAAGATCATTTGGTATCGGGCTGTGCAGAAAAAAAAATCTTTTATTTTATTTCCATCTTCCACTCTGAAAGTTGTTTTATTTTGAAAATCTGGATTTTCTTTTAATAACATCAGTTCCTCTTGCCATGCTTGACCTATTTTGGTCATGTGATACCAAAAATTAAGCCCACAAGCTAGCTAAAATAAAAAACAAAACAAAACAAAAAAACAAATGTCTTTGGATTCTTAGGGCTCCCACTGATTTTCCGTTATTGATGAGTGGTATTTTCATGCACTTTTTGTTTGTTATTATGCTCGGTGAATAATTTTATGTTAAACCCTATACGCCCCCCCACCTCACTGGTCTGTGAAAATATGTCTTACATGAAACTGGTCTGTGGTACAAAAAAGGTTGGAGAAAACTGGCATAGATGACAGAAGGAGAGAGGAAAAAAAGATGAGTTATTTCACTCTAATGGTGAAGGAGAGGGACTTCATTAGCTAGGACTTGATTGATGTGCTCATCACATGCAGTAGTTGATGCATGATAAAAAGGGGAAGGAGCAGGGGAGGAATATGGAGGAGGAGAGAACAGAAAGAAAAGGAGATGGAGTGAAACTAAAGAAGATGAAAGGAAAGAGATGAGAAAAGTGGGTGGGACACAGAAGAACACAAAGATATGGAGAGCAGTGGGAATGACAGAACGAGGGAGGAAGGTATAGAGAGGCAGTGACAATGAAGGAAAGAAAGGAAAAAGCTTGGCTGGTTGCGTACAAAAGCTCAGTCATACAGCATACTGTCAGAATGTACAGTTACAGCAAACATGGTTTAGAGGACAGACTCAGCCACATGAAAGGGAAAGGTATAATCTGGATTTCATTAGGAAACAACATTGATTATAAAAGATATTCTGACAATATACAGTGTACTCAACATCATTTTGGGGGAGGTTAGTATAAAGGTCATATTAGCTATAGGAAGGGTTTCAAAGTTTATGAGATATTATCTTTCTTTATGTTCTGTCTTTCTCATAAGTGTGTGCTCAGTTGGATCTTATTCACAAAGCTGGAGTCATGCAGTCTAGGTGAAAATTAAATATCCTGACTTCAGCTGCATACATGTAACAACATGAATAAGCCACAAAATGTACCCCAAACTGCTGCTGTATTCTTTTACCCAGAATTTATGGATACTCAATTTGCTTTTACTTCTCCAATATTAACTTTACCATTATTCTCAACACCCATAACTTACCTATGTGAAACTTCAGTTAATTTGCCATTCTGCTGCAGCTTCTCAAAGGATGTAACCCCACAATGAGAAAAACAGACATTTATTTGTCTATCATGTAAGATTGATGTGAGTGTTCATAAGAGTGATTTTTAACTTGTTTTACTTATATATGTAGCACTTGGCCCCTTACGTATGTAGCAGTTGGTATTAGTGTTAGGTACAATATAACTATTAAGTAACTAGAAAAACTACAATTAGACTGAACCAGGATCAGAAGACGTGGACTCAGGAAAGAGGCAGGATGGTTAGCTGCAATACCCAATGACCACACCAGATAAGAGAGGTTCTTGTTAGAGAAATTCTTAACAAAATAGACTCAGAGGACAAATTTAAGAGTTTAGATCACCTAACCACCTAGATCACCTAACCAGTGATCTCTCACTCTGTACTAAGAGTGAGAGATCACTGGTTAGGCACAGCCAGGCTGAAGATTTTATAGCTCAGTGCAATCAAAGTTGTATATGAAGAAAGAAGAAACACTGAGGTGAGGGCCATTTCAATCATCTGTCAAATTAAGATAAGGCCCAGAATCAGTAAAACAGCAGTCAACCATCTTCCAGATTAAGATAAGACACAGAACACTGGTTAACCATCTTTAAGATAAAACACAGAACGGGGTTAAACAATGGTCAACCGTCCTGTCTTTGTTATCCCCCAGCACACAGATGGCAACTCAGCAATTCCATAATTACAGAATGTACATTTATAGCAAAATAGGTGTAGTATTATATGTAAACAATGGTAACACAATGAAACGAATAAAAACTGAATTGGTGCCTTGTATTTTTTAAGGAAACAATCTGATTAAAATAGGGAAAACATAAAAACTGAGACCACTTATAAAACAGCTTTCAAGCTCAATAAATCAATGAAATAAATGTTTCTGATTAGATTCCAGCCTCAGTTCTGACTTAAGTTCCTGGGCTCAGCTTCAGATCTGGTTCCAGTTCAGATGTGGGTACATCCTTAAGAAATCATCATCACTACACAACTGATTACAACCTTACAGTGGTTTGCTAAACACTGTAATATACTACATCTGTAGTGTGGCTTTTCAGTTCATTTACTTAACCCAGCTATGGTAGTTACACAGTCCTTGCACAGACACAAGGCATGCATTGGCTGGAAAAGGGAGGTCGGATAACTATCCAGTCAAAATGTAGTCATGGTGGCCAACGTCAAGGTCTGGGATCTATGCAAGTGGGCTGAGATTCAGTGCAATTGCAGTGCTCAGCATGGCAGGTGAGGGGTACGTTTGGCAGGTGTTGACTCTGGCGTGTTGACTTCAAAGCATCCAGGGCTCACCATCTACTTCTAATCAATTCAACCAGAAAAACCTCACCAGTTCAGAAGATTGTTTCACTCGGCAGATTTCTGCAAACAGGGCTTTTCACACCCAAATCTACAAGCCTTCACGGGCTTACAGAGTTGGTTACAGAGGTTACAGAGTTGATAACATTTTCTGTTGGTTTTAGCTAATTTATCTTAGTTTTGAGTTGTTTTTATCCATACAGCAGCAGGTCCTTTCTCTTGCGCAATTCTCCCATATCTGACCAAAACACGTGTGATCTATTGGCCTACTACGTGGTTAACCCTTTACAGCCTGGCTCGTACATTAGCCTTCTGTGATCTGGGTTACATGTGCCTAGTAGTAAAATTACTGCTAACAAGGAAAGGCTGAAACTACCCTTCGCACTTGACACTGGTAAAATATTTTCACCACGACACATTGTGGTCTGTCCTCAATACCCACCTTTGTGATGGTGAAGCCACAGGGTGATATATGCCTTGTCATATTTAGTTGTCTTTGCTTTGGAAGCTGTGCTTTGAGTTGGTGAAGATTCATTCTCTGTTGTAGTATTATATTTATCTGGAAACCCTCTCACAAATGTGTCCATGTTATGTTATCAGTGCTCAAACCTGCCTCATTCCAATAGCTCTGCGCCACCACAGCAGTCCCACCCCCTCAATTTGGGAACCACTGCTTCAACTGGAATAAATACACAGTATATCAACTTCAAAAAAGGCAGGTTTAGAAAATCTGCTCTGTAAGAACAAATGTGTCAAATGTGTTTACTCTAAAATATGGCTCTACATGTTTTTTGTGGAGGCACATGGATGCATAACATATAAAGAAATTACATGTGCATATATCCTTCTAAATACTATGCACACCTTTTAAGGATTTTTCTCACAAACTGCTGTGCTGAATGCAACAGGAACTGTGCTCCCTGTCAGTCTACTGCAGCTTACCACTTTGAGAAGTTTAAACTCCACAGATAAGGCCACAGTGTTATCATAGACTCAAACCTCTGCTTCAAATTAAGCTAGTGGCCATAAACAATATGCAAATCAGATCTGACCTGGTGCCAGCCATCCACTCTGACTCTCTGAGCATATATTCATGAAGGCTCCTTCATGGTGATGTGCATTATGATTATGAATTCAAATCACTCTACCCCACCCAATCCCACCACAATTCATTTCTATGGACAGCCACAGTCCTGCTGTGATTCATGCTTATATCCCTTTTAGATATTCCAAATGTTCAGCTAGATGATAGTGAAAGAGCAAGTATAAGAGATAATCTTAAATAAAAGTAGATTTAAGTTGAGTAAATGGTTTTATTAAAGTTACACTACATAGCCCAACTTATTGGTAAATACTGAAAGTCTTATACCGTGGGAAATTACGCAAGAAGGTGAAACTACTAGAAAGAACGTATTCTTTTTGAGCAACACACAGACATATTCCTCTTTGTTTTTTTTCTCTATTCTAGTTGTTTCTATTTTTTACTTTGCATTTCTTTAATGTTGATGAGTCAAATCATCTGTCTTTTTCAAAGACCGTCACCCAACTGACGGACTCAGTGTGCATTACATTAACAGGATAAATCAGATAAAAGTAGACAAAATGCATCCTCATTCTAGAATTAGCATCTGAGCAGATGGAAGCAAAGTGTAGCTCCTTGTAGCTCCTGACATTTTCACTCTTTTTTGACATATTTTTGAAAACTACTGTTCTACTACTTTACTACAATGAGGGCTGGACTGGCCATCTGGCAGACCGGGCACTTTCCTGCTGGGCTGACGTACTTTTTGGGCCGGGCCGATACAGCTTCATACCATATCTGTCTGGTTGGCCCATAAACATCTTAGCAGCCTATAGGATTTTATGCCTAATTTGTTTATGGCACCATGGTCTTTGCGGCTGTGTAATGTATTTGGTGTTGATTTTTACCAGGCAGACCGGCCCATGAGATATTTAATCAGCAGCCCCCTACCTGTTATTATATGGCTTTAGAGCTTTTATGAAATATATTCAAGCGTGTGCAAAGATGGATAGTATTTTGATCGTATTGCAGCAATCCGATAGGTCTACCTGACTACACTGCAGCTAGCTTGCTAAGGAGAGACACACTACATCTTGTCTTTTATGAGTATACATGTCCCATACACCACACATCCCCATATACTCGTTCATTAGTTGCGCAATTCAGCATAACAACTCTCTCTCACTATAGGCACACATCATCAGGGAGGTCCCTCCCGCAACACTTGTTGTCACTAACCCATCTTCCCAAAACACATAACACACATATGCTCCCAAACCCATATATTAACCTCCAAACACACAATGAACAGTTAACAACCAGAATACACACAGTAGAAAAATAGAACAGATAAGGTAACCAGCTAGTTTTCTTTTACACAGGGTCCTTTGTGCCAGGAGCCCCCATGTGGCCAACACAGCATGTAGTGGGCCAGTCTGGGCCAAAATGCCAAGGCCGATTTTTTTGTCCCAGTCCAGCCCTGACTACAATGGAGCTGGTTGTAATACAAATAATTTATCCAATCAACATTTTTATAAATGGTTGACCACCAAAACAAGAAAGATTCAAACCCTGCTGCAACTTGGTTTCTAGTTTTGTATTTATCAGGAACTCCCCTGGGCACTCAGATGGCATCAGTGTACACTCTGTTATCGAAACTGCTGGCTGCTGCAGTGTCTCTTTTCACAGGGTGTGGGCTGTCAAGGGAAGAACCAGACAGAGGCAACACATAAAATGGCATTATCAATTGTATAAGAGCACAGGTTCCCTGCCAGTCAGGTGGGAGCACTGGTCTCAATTGGTTTCCCCCACAATACCAACACAGGTCAGCATGTGCAGTAACATGGCCTACCCCAGGAGTGGTTACATTGGTAGTAGAGTGGCACCAGTGGTGATCACCGATCTTTCTCCCTGAAGTGGAAATTCTCAAAAACAGGTAGAATTAGTACTATAAGGTTTAAAGAAAGGTGGAGTAACAACAGGAATAGGTGGCATCAAATAATGCGAAGACTGACATTGTTTACTGGCTGGAGGGCAGGTGGAAGTAAACAGCTGCACTGTGCAGTTCAAGCCTGTTGGATCATTGTGTGGGTCTTATCAGTGTAGCCTGTTTCTACATATTTTAGTGACATAAATATACTTGTCTGCCCATGTTAGCTGTTCCTGTCGCACATTACCACAGTTAACTACTTTACAAAAATCAAACTGGACAGTTTGAGTCTCATTGGCCCAAAAGATAAAAGTGGGCACATCATTAGCTCTCTTTGTCCTAGGTTTTGTTTTGGTGTTGTTCATGGCATTACCTGGCTGTCACAATTCCTTCTCAAAAGAGAAACAAAATCAACATAACTGTGGTCAGCGATATGACAGTCCATATGCTTATTGTCAATTTCACTCCACAAAATAGTCTAAAGGGGTGCCAGGGTCGATATATTGGACCCTCCATGGCAAAATGTACTTCTGAGCAGTCTTCTCCCCAGGTCACACTACTCCTCACTCACCTAATGGTGGGTGTGGTTGTTTTTTTAACTGGTTTGAGATGAGTGGTCCCTATTGGTCCCACCCCCCTTTGTAGCCAGACTTCACCACAGGTTCAGTTGGAGTTTAGAGTGAGTCCCTGCTGGTTTGACAGAATTATTCATACAGTACTTTTACCTCTTTACAGTGTGTTAAATGAATCCAGGAATTCTCACACCCATGGGGTGTGGACAGCAGTACTTGGTAAGGTCCTTCCCAGCACAGAGAATACCAATACTTCCTCTTGATGATTTTTACAAAGACCCAGTCTCCTGGTTTCACTCTAGAGTCAGGTTAAGGCTCAGGACCCTCCTGTTGTGCATTAATCACGGCTGAGCCGGTGGTGGATTGTTAGGACGAGGAGGTGGTCTACAGCATGACATTGCTTGATCTTATGTAAATTCAGTAGTTTGCTCTAAATACATTGTTAGTGCAGTGGCGTTTAATTCTTTTTCTACTTCTTCTCTTCTCTTCTCTTCCTTCTTCCTGTCTATCTCTCCCACTCCTTCTACTCTCTACCTCCTTCAACCATTCTTGTGCTGCAAACAGCCCTTTTCTCTGATCCTTCTGATTTCCCTTGGTCCTACTTTTTATGTCCTTTACTAAGTTAGTCTTCACAGTTTAAATTCCCTATGTTTTTAGGATCCTTTTTGATGCATCAATTTTTCGTCACTGTGACTAGTTCTTCTAATTTAGTATTCTTATTACCTATTTTATTTCTTTATATTCAGTTACTATTTGTTTTATACTCACTACTATTCATTTATTTATTATTATTATATTATCACACACTTATAATTTTAATCCTTCTCCCTTTTTAAAAAAAATTAATTAATTTTTAAACATTTTTATGTTTTTATTTAATTCTAGAAAGGGGCCTGTTAGGTGGCAGTCAGTTACAGCAGCTCCTCTGTTTGTTTTTTGCCTGAATTATCATCTGTTAATCCAAGTCAAGTCAAGATTCAATTCAATTCAATTCAATTCAATTTTATTTGTATAGCGCCAAATCACAATACAAATCATCTCAAGGCACTTTACAAAAACTAAAACTAAAAACCCAACAAATCCCTTATGAGCAAGCACTTGGCGACAGTGGAGAGGAAAAACTCCCTTTAACGGAAGAAAAAACCTCCAGCAGAACCGGGCTCAGTTTGGGCGGCCATCTGCCTCGACCGGTTGGGGTGAGTGGATAGAGCAGAGAGAAAAGAACAGCAACAATAAACAACAAATAGACACTGCAGGTTGGTGGGACCAGTAACTGCACATCAGCGATATACAGCTCCAGGACCAGGGACACCTGCAGAAGGTACAGAGAGAACAGAGAGAGAGGGAGAGAGCACAAACTAGGGGAGAGAGAGAGCACAAGGTTAGTAACATTCAATGGTGGAATATACATGAGGTGGGAGGAGAGAAGAAAGGGGAGGGGAAGGGAAACGGGGGGGTTAGGGTAGGGGAGCTCAGTGCACCAATGGTCCTCGGGCAGTCTAGGCCTATAGCAGCATAACTAAGGGATGGTCAGGGTTGCCTGAAGTCAGCCCTAACTATACGCTTTGTCAAAGAGGAAGGTTTTGAGTCTAGCCTTAAAAGTATAGAGAGTGTCTGCCTCCTGAACCCAGGCTGGGAGCTGGTTCCATAGGAGAGGAGCTTGATAACTCTGAGAGCGAAGTGGTCTATTGGGATAATATGGTACTATGAGGTCTTTAAGGTATGAAGGAGCTTGATTATGTAGGGATTTGTATGTGAGAAGAAGGATTTTAAATTCTATTCTATATTTTACAGGGAGCCAATGAAGAGAAGCCAATATAGGAGAAATATGATCTCTCCTGCTAGTTCCTGTCAGGACTCTGGCTGCGGCATTCTGGATTAATTGGAGGCTTTTTATGGAGATATTGGGACATCCAGATAGTAATGAGTTACAGTAATCTAGCCTTGAGGTAACAAATGCATGGACTAGTTTTTCTGCATCATTTTGAGACAGGATGTTCCTAATTTTGGAAATGTTACGCAGGTGAAAGAATGCAGTTCTAGAGATTTGTTTTATGTGTGAGTTAAAGGACATGTCCTGGTCAAAAATAACTCCAAGGTTTTTTACAGTAGTGCTAGAGGCCAGGGTTATGCCATCCAGAGTAGCTATTATTTGAGAAAAGTTATTTCTGAGATTTTTTGGCCCAAATATAATGACTTCTGTTTTCTCCGAGTTTAAAAGTAAAAAGTTACTGGTCATCCAGGCCTTTATGTCAGTTAGACAGGCTTGAAGTCTGGTTAACTGGTTTGTGTTAACAGGTTTAATAAATAGATATAACTGAGTGTCATCTGCATAGCAGTGGTAATTAATAGAGTGCTTCCTAATGACATATCCTAAAGGAAGCATGTACAGGGTGAACAGAATCAGTCCTAGAACGGAGCCTTGTGGAACTCCATAACTAACTTTTGTTCGTGTGGAAGGTTCATCATGGACATGAACAAACTGGAATCTGTCCGATAAATAGGATTGGAACCACTTTAACGCTGTTCCTCTGATACCAATCACATGCTCCAGTCTCTGTAATAAGATGTTGTGGTCAATGGTGTCGAATGCTGCACTAAGGTCTAGGAGGTATTGAAGGAAGGATTGAAACAAGTCCATTATCTGAGGCTAAGAGAAGATCGTTGGTAACTTTCAACAGTGCTGTTTCTGTACTATGATGTGCTCTAAATCCTGATTGAAAATCTTCAAATAGTTCATTCCTGTGTAAGTGGTCTGATAGCTGCTTAGCAACAGCTTTTTCTAGGATTTTAGAAATAAATGGCAGGTTGGATATTGGTCTATAATTAGCCAAGACTCCTGGATCAAGACTAGGCTTTTTGAGTAAAGGTTTGATTACTGCAGTCTTAAAGGCCTGTGGTACGTAGCCTGATACTAGAGATAAATTTACCAAGTCCAATAAAGATGAGTTGATTAATGGCAGGGTGTCTTTAAGCAGTGTAGTTGGGATGGGGTCTAAGAGACACGTTGATGATTTCGATGAAGCAACTACTGATGTAAATTCAGAGAGATCTATGGGAGAGAAGCAGTCTAAACATAACTGAGGTCCTACAGATGATTCAAGAGCTATTGTAGTAGAAGATTTATTTATTGCAGGTATAGGAAGCATCTGCTGAATTTTATCTCTAATAGTTGTGATTTTATTTGTAAAGAAACTCATAAATTCATCACTGCTGAGAGCTAAGGGAACACTGGGCTCAACAGAGCTGTGACTTTTTGTCAGCCTGGCTACAGTGCTGAAAAGAAACCTGGGATTGTTCTTATTTTCCTCTATTAGTGATGAATCGTATGCAGTTCTGGCTTTACGGAGAGCTTTTTTATATGTTAGTAGACTGTTTTTCCAGGCTAGAAAAATTTCCTCTAAGTTTGTGGAACGCCACTTCCTTTCCAGCCTTCGTGATGCCTGCTTTAAGGTACGAATATGTAAATTATACCATGGGGCTAGTCTTCTCTGATTCACTAACTTCTTTTTCAGAGGGGCTACAGAATCAAGCATTTCACGCAGTGAGGTTACAGCGCTGTCAACAACATGATCAATTTGGTAGGGAGTGGGATTGAAGCAACTGCCCTCCACTATGTTTATACTTGGCATAGATGTAAATAAAGATGGAATCATTTTCTTAAATTTATTAACAGCGTTGTCGGATAAACATCTGCTGTAGTGGAATTTTCTTCCAAACGCTGCATGATCCATGATTTTAAATTCAAAAGTTATTAAAGAATGATCTGACAAAACAGGATTTGGGGGAAAAACTATTAGATGTTCAATTTCGATGTCATAGGTCAGAACAAGATCAAGGGTGTGATTGAAACAGTGGGTGGGTTTATTAACATTTTGAATGAAACCAATTGAATCTAATATAGAATTAAATGCAATGCTGAGGCTGTTATTTTCAACATCTACATGAATGTTAAAATCTCCCACTATAATGACTTTATCTGATCTAAGCACTAAATCAGACAGAAAGTCAGGGAATTCAGTTAAAAACTCTGAGTAAGGGACAGGTGGACGGTACACAATGACAAGTAGAACTGTTTTTTGTGTTTTCCAGTTTGGATGTGAGAGACTAAGAGTGAGGCTCTCAAATGAGTTATAACTGTTCTGAGGATGAAAGTTTAATAATAAGTTTGAGTGGAAGATTGCAGCCACTCCTCCACCTCGACCTGTGCTTCGAGGAACATGATATTTTTTATGACTGAGGGGGGTTGATTCATTCAGACTGAAATATTCATCCTGCTGTAACCAGGTTTCAGTAAGATAAAGTAGGTCAATTTGGTGATCAGTTATCAAATCATTTACTAACAAAGATTTAGATGAAAGGGACCTAATATTTAATAGTCCACATTTGACAGTTCTGTTTTTCTGTTCAATAAGAGGAGTGGTCATAATTTTTATTAAGTTTTTATGAATAACTCCTCTTCTGTTAACTTCTGATTTATTTGATTTATATGTTCGAGGGGCAGACACAGTCTCTATGTGGTTTGAGGGGGGCGGCGGCTCTAAGGAAACTGCAGAGAGGCGTTTTAGACTGAGTCTCTGCATCCCGGTCCCCACCCTGGATTGTCAGGCTTTAGGTCGGCTAATAAACTCGGCCAAATTTCTAGAGATGAGAGCTGCACCATTCAAAGTGGGATGGATGCCGTCTCTCGCTACCAGACCGGGTTTTCCCCAGAAAGTGGCCCAATTGTCTATGAAGCCCACATCGTTTGCTGGACACCACCTAGACAGCCAACGACGGAACGACGACATGCGGCTAAACATGTCATCGCTGGTCAGATTGGGGAGGGGTCCAGAGAAAACTACGGAGTCCGACATTAATTTAGCAAAGTTACACACCGACTCAACATTAATTTTAGTGACCTCCGATTGGCGTAATCGGGTGTCATTGCTGCCGACGTGAATAATAATTTTCCCATATTTCCGATTAGCCTTAGCCAGCAGCTTCAGATTTGACTCGATGTCGCCCGCTCTGGCCCCAGGAATACATTTGACTATGGTCGCTGGTGTCTCTATTTTCACGTTCCTGACCATGGAATCGCCAATTATCAGAGTCGGTTTCTCAGCGGGTGTGTCGCTGAGCGGGGAAAATCTATTAGAAACGTGAACAGGCAGGTGATGAGCCGTGGGCTTCTGCTTAGGAGTACGTTTCCGTCGGACCATCGCCCAGGCTAATTCTCCGGGCTGCTCCGGAGCTGCCCTTGGACCGCTACCAGACCCTGAGCTCGGTGGCTCCACACCAGCTAACGGGGCTATGCTAGCTGGCTTTTGTTCGAAGGTGCGGAGCCGCGCTTCCAAATCAGTGATCCTCGCCTCCAAGGCTAACAGAACCTTACACTTATTACAGGTATCATTATCGCTAAAGGAGGCAGAGGAATAACTAAACATGTGGCACACCGAGCAAGAAAGAGAGACAGAGGGAGAGGCCATGTTAGCTAAGCTAACTAGCTAGCTAAGCTAACCGGTAGGCTAACGAACGCTAAGTCAGGAAATAGCACTAAATACCGGTCAAAATAGAAAGGTACTTGACTAGTACGGGAATGTAGCAGTTAATGAATTGTTTAGAGTTTAGTTAGTTTTTAGGTGTGTTAAACTATAGCTAGTCTGTTGCTAATCTGTAGACGAACTATACAACACACACAACACGATACGCTTGCAAGACAGAGATTCGCTTACCCGGAGAGCAACACCAACAGGTAATTCTTGCATTGCACACAAAAGGTGCTTGTTTTACTGTCCTTTCCGGAGGGACAGACCTGGCATTTTTTCCATTTCTTTAAACCTGTATCCACTGGATCCAGTGCAGATTGGTTGGATGGCACGAACTTGACTTTTTCAATGACAGCTGCAACTGCTGGGGATCGAGCTGGCCTGGCTCGCCTCTGGATCTTGGGAGTGATGAGGCTTTTGCCCAGTTCTCCCAGGAAAAGCCGACGTCGGTACAATTTGCCAGCATTCCATTGCTGGTTGATTTCAGTCCACAGGACATAGGCATTGTAAGCAGACACATCCACAATGTTGTAGAAAACATCTAAGGGCCAACGCGCCGTCTTGTGCTGGCAGCTGTATGTTGCTGTCACTTTGTCCAGATTGTCAACTCCTCCTTTGGTGGAGTTGTAGTCCAGGATCATTTGTGGCTTCTTGTCTTCTCTTGTGGTCAGAGATGCATCTGTGTGCATTGTGCTCATGACAAGAACGTTCTTGTTTTTTTTTGGGCAGTATGAAACAGCTGCTGCTTTCTCAGAGAAAACAAATATTGAGGAATACAGAGATCGTCCCTGCACCTTCAGAATTTCACTGGGAAGTTCTGGCTTATTTCTTCTGATTGTTCCCAACATAGTCAGCTTTCTCTTCTGAAGTTCTTCTCCAAGGCAGTAGGATGTAAAGAAGTTGTCACAAGTGATGTTATGACCTTGCAGCCCTTCACTTATCTCCAGCACCACACGGATCCCCTGATTTTTCTCAGATGCTCCTCCAGGTAGTTTTCCAGTGTACACTTGCATATTCCATATTCCTAGATTTAGCATCACAGGCTGCCCATATTTTGATGCCATACTTGGACGACTTGCTGGGCATATACTGCCGGAAAGGACAGCAACCCCTGAATGGAACAAGGCGCTCATCTACAGTAACATGGGGGCCAGGGTTGTACATCAAAGGTAGGATTTCGACCTATTTATCCCATACATCTCTGATTGCAGCTAGTTTGTTTCTTTCACGTTGACCAGCTCTGGTGTCACGGTTGTCAAATCGGATCACACGAGATATTATGTGAAATGTCTCCAGAGACATTGTGGTGTGGTGATGTTGATCATTTTATATTATTTTTAGATAAGATGTTTAGATGTCCATGTCCCCTCTGTGGAAAATGATTGCTGCACTCCTTGATTTTCATCTGATGTAGAGACGGCAGCAGACTCCTCCTCTGAATCCTCCTCATCATAAGAAAATTGGCAGTCAGGATCATCAATAACATTGTCCTCGGTCTCTGAACAATCCTCTGTCTCTGAAATCTCTTCTTCTTCATCACTATCCCAGTTAAAAATCTGTGATAAAACTTCTTCAGATGTAAACCTTCTGGAGCTCATTTTTGGTGTGCTTCTCAAAGAAATGACATGAGAAAAGTGACAAGGACAAGGGCAAGAAGGCTTGTCCCGTACACACACCTGGGTCTTTGGGTCTGAATGTCTATTCAGAGGCAATCAAAAAAAGTACATCAGAGAGACATGTTTATTTTGGATCTGAACTGCTTCTTACCCGCATTAAAGTGTTCGGGTATAAAGTGTATACCAACTCTGCACAGACATTCCAGGACACATCAAAGTGTCCATGTTTTACACACCAGTTCATGACCCCAGATGAGGAAAAGTCACAAAATTTCATGAAGATAAAAAAAAGGATAACCAGTACTTTGGTCAACAAAAAAACTGAAATGGGTCAAATTGACCCTTAACATAATATGAAGGTTAATTACTTTATTACTTTATTAATTACTTTTATTAATTAATATTAATTCATATAATTTAAATAATAATATAAACACTGAGAGCAAAAATTCTATTTCCAGAATACACAATATGCCCTATTCAGAAGTGTTTTAGTTATACTAAAGTAAGCTGGATTAGGTCACTTGACATTTTTAGTTTCTCTAACAGTGAGTGTACCCTGATGTGTATTACTGAGACCTGGTTCAATCCAGCGTTAATTTCGTTGACGGAGTATTTTCGTTATAATTTTCGTCAACGACAAGTTTTCACTGACGAAAACGAGACGTTAACTAAATAAAAATAAAGTGATGACGATGAAAACTAAATAAAAATATGTTTACATTTTTGTTGACTAATAAAAACGAGACGAAAATGTGAGTGAGGGATGTTTTTAGAGAAGATCCAATCAGAATTAATCTTCTTAGACGCACATTTAAAAAGTAACTGATCCACCTAGTGAAGCGGGATGCGCAAGTACACGACATCATCATAGCCTACACTGGGTTTCTGTCTGACTTAAACTATAATGAAATGGAAACAGCTGGGAGAAAACAAACAGAAGATATATGGGTCAGTTTCACGTTTGATGCAATGGCATTACTGCTAAATACAGTTTTTCTCTTAAATATTTTGGAGTTGCTCTTTTGCTTTAAAGAATGAAGAATGTCATATGCAAGTTATAAACAATGCATATCTAATTTTGGGTCTTTTATGGAAAGGCCATATTCCATATATATTTGATGAAACTTGTTTTTATTTAATTTTAATTTAGAATATTTTGTATATTACAATAGTTTTACTAAATTACACTTAAACCCAATATATTTTAGTCGACTAAATCTACAGTAGATTTAAGTACATAAAATCTTATGCTTATTCTACTTAAAATCTTATGCTATTTAGTCGACTAAAACTATACTAAAACTAAAACAAAGCAGATGACTAAAATATGACTAAAACTAAAATTGCATTTTAGTCAAAAGACTGACTAAAACTAAATTAAAATCTGCTGTCAAAATTAACACTGGTTCAATCAAAACATTGAGGAGTCCCGCATGGATGGGCCTGACTTCACCCTGGTCGTGCAGACAGAGATGCTGAGGCAAGTGGCAAGATAAAATGTGGCTTTATTTGTGGAAAAGAGATGGTGTAACTTTGGTCATATTACTTTCAAGGAAAGCATGTGTTGTCAGGACATTGAGCTTTGGCAGTTGGTCTGAGACCTTATTATGTTCCCAGGGAGTTCAGTCATATCATTGCCATACTTGTTTACATTCAACCAAAAGCTAATGCTAATGTTCTTTGTGAAATCATCCATGAGACTGTTGCCAGGATACAAACTCAACATTCTGAGGCCCTCATTATAATATCAGGAGATTTTTACCAAGCGACTCTCACCTCACACCTGACTGTATTTTCCCAGTTTGTCAACTGTCCTACCAGAGAAGGTAAAACACTTGATCTGCTGTTTGCAAACATCAAGCAGGCCTATACCTCTACTACCTTACCACTACTCAGCAAGTCAGACCACAACCTGGTCTTACTGCAGACCCATTATAATCCTTATGTACTGAAGCAACATGCAATCCTCATCACAGTCAGGATATAGACACTTGAGGCAATTGAGTATCGAAGGGACTGAATCAAATGCACAGATTGAAATGTATTGCTGGGAGCAGAAGGGAACAACATGGACATTAACAGACAGGTTGACTGTTTCACAGATTACATCAACTTCTGTAGAGATACTGTTATATCTGCAAATTCTTTGTGCTGTTTCCCAAATAAACACACCGGATCACTAGTGACATCAAGGCAATCATTAACCATTAAAAGGAGCCATTTAAAGATGGAGATAAAGAAATGCTCAAACACGTGCAACATGAGCTGAACTGGAAATTAAGTCACAAGTCTAAGTCAAAGTCTGCTTTATCATCAATTCTGCCACATGTAGAGCACATACAGAAAATCGAAATTTCATTACGCTCAGACCCTTGGTGCATACAGATAAACTCTAAACACAAAACACTAAATAGTGCAATCTAAAAATTACAATAAGGGCATGCAAAATAAACTAGTACAAATAGCATAAAACACTTATGCAGTTTAGCATACAAAACCAGTGCAATATATGAACAGTTCAGGTGTACTGGATGGTAATGCAATAAAGTGAGCTTATCAGTCTTGATAAAGTGACTGTGGTGCACAGAGAGCAGTCCAAATTCTGCATAAAGTGACTGGTGCATCCGCTGAGCGCAGTGTGTGCGTACTGGAGGGGGTTGCAGGTCCGAATTTTTAAGTGCAGGGGGCAGCGCTTGGAGAGAGTTTAGCGTTCATGACAGCCTGGTGGATGAAGCTGTCCTTCAGTCTGCTGGTCCTGGCCGAGAGACTCCTCAGTCTCCTCCCTGATGGCAGGAGACTAAAGAAGCTGTGTTATGGATGGGTGAGATCACCCGCAATGCTGAGGGCTTTGCGGATGAGATGGGTGCTGTAGATGTCCTGGAGGGAGGGGAGAGAGACACCGACGATCTTCTAAGCTGCTCTCACTATGTGCTGGAGGGTCTTGTGGCAGGATGTGGTGCATGCACTGTACCACACAATGATGCAGCTGGTCAGGATGCTCTGTAGAAGGTGCACATGATGGGTGCCAGGGCTCTGGCTCTTCTCAGTTCGTGGAGGAAGTAGAGGTGCTGCTGATCCTTCTTGGCCAGCAATGAGGTGTTGTCAGTCCAGGAGAGTGCACACCCAGGAACCTGGTTCTGCTCACCCTCTGCACAGCAGCACCGTTGATGGACAGGGGAGCATGCTGGCTGCGCACGCTCCTGAAGTTGACAACAATCTCCTTCATCTTCTCCACGTTCAAAGAGAGGGCGGTGGACATTCACTTCATCGGTTGAACATTTGGACTGATACGCAATCTGGAAGCTGTCCATGAAGGGTAGGGGAGTGGTGGGTCAGGGGCAGACTTGCTGTGATGGAAGGCTAGCCATTTGAAGCACTTCATGAGGACAGGAGTAAGTGCACTTGGACGGTAGTCAATGAGGCAAGGGGGAGATGACTTCTTTGAGACTGGAATGATGGTGGTGACTTTGAAGCACGTGGGGACCACAGCCTGAGTTAGCAAGATGTTGAATATGTCTGTGAAGACAACTCTGAGCTCCTCTACACAGTCTTGCAGCGCAAAACCAGGTATGTTGTCAGGGCCCGGAGTTTTGTGTACACTGAGCAATTTCTTCACGTTGCTAGTGTCGTTCAGCTCGTTCAGCAGGGAGGTGGTGCTGTTGCAGGTCTGCTTTGGGGGTTTGTAGTCCATAATGATATGTATTCCCCGTCACTGGCTCTGGGTGTTTCTGCTGTTCCTGAAATGAAGGGCTATTCTGGAGTACTGCCTCTTAGCATCTCTGATGGCCCTGGCTGTTTTCAGGCTATCTCGTCTCCAGCTCTGAAGGCAGCATTCCGGGTCTTCAGGAGTCTGTAGACCTTCCCTGTCAGCCATGGCCTCTGGTTGGCCTGGACAGTTGTAGGCAGTGACAGTCTGTGTACTCCTGGAGGTCTGTGGTGTTGTTGTAGGTGGCAGCCTGTTTAAACATGCTCCAGTCTGTGGTGGTTAGACAGTCCTGAAGTGCTTCTGAAGACCCTTACAGCCACACTCGTACCTGCTTCTGAACTGGTTTGGCGACTTTAACCAGTGGTCTGTATACTGGCATTAGCACAACAGTGATGTGGTCCAAGGCACAAAGGTGGGGGAGGAGTAGGGCTTTGTAAGCTCCTCTCTGGGTGGCGTAAACAAGGTTGTTTCCCCGTCTTGGAAAGTGTATGTGTTGATGTATTTTGGGAAATACACTCTTTAGGTCTGTGTGGTTGAAATCCCCAGCCAAGATGAGAAAAGCATCTGGGTGGGCTGTCTGCTGCTCACTGCTCTGCTGTTGTTGTTGCTGTTGGAGCTGGGGGGATGTAGACAGCAATGAGCAGTATGGCCTATCTTTATCTTATCTTAAAAATGCACAGGAACAATATTTCACTGAGGATGTATTCATAAATGGAATCATAGATATATATTTTATATCCTCTTGGAGTGCTAGCTGGAGAAATACACATGACAGCAAGCTGGTGATTAACTGATGAAAGAAACCTGAGGGGGACCATATCCCAGGGAGGGGTATGGTGCTATTTCAACTTCACATACTGCTGGCTAGCTTGTGAATCTACAAAATTTTATAATTATACTGTATTTTGTTTTATTTATCTGATTCTGAAGTAAACAATTTCTGCAATAAATGTTATGAAGTAGAATATCTTCCTCTGAAAGGTAATGAACTTGACATATGGAGTAGCAGAAAATGAAAATACTTAAAAAATACAGAAAAGTCAAACTTGTACATAAGTACAGTGCATGAACTTATTAGTCTATGTACATGGCTAATTTAAAGTATTAATTATACAGCAGCGCTAGATCCATACCACATACACTGGTGAACATGACCGTGGCTCCTCACATCCAAGATAAATCCAGAAAACTGGAGATATTCAGGGCCCTCCCCTCACAGAAACATGGAAATGAACAATTTCTGACATCATTGAGTTATATTGAGATCATATTGAGAGTGTAGGATTTAAAAAGCTAAGGAGCCCACCTATACTGGCGCTAAAGAAGAGACACTGCCAGGCACACAGCAATGGCATAATATGACACAACTAGAAAATGCATTTCCTGCGGAAGATGCGTGTGAATGCTGAAAGCTGAATGAAACTGCCCAACGATGCTGAAAATGGTTGAAACGCATTGCTGAACAAGCTGAAGGCTGAAATGCAATGCTGAAGAATCGTGGAAGCTGAAATGTAAAAGTGTTGGAAGCTTAACCTGTTTAGCTAAAAAACTTTTGAACATTGATGAAAATGGCTGAAATTTATTGCTGAATAAGCTGAAGGCTGAAATGCAATGCTGAAGAATCCTGGAAGATGAAATGTAAAACCGGATTTGGAAGCTTAACTTAAATAAAAAACTATTCAACATTGCTGAAAAGGCTGGAAAAACAATCATATGATGTAGAAATTGCTAAAGAAAGAAGTTAATCTAAGATGAAAGAAGACAGTGTAGTGAACGATTGAAGAACTAACGGATTTGAATATATGAGTTTAAGAAAAAATGGGAAAAATGAAACAGCAAAAAAGTGAACTTGTAGAAAGACTGCATTGACAGAAACAATGTATAGTTTAAAAACTAATAAATATTGCTGAAAAACAAGGAAGGTAAAGGTTGTGTAAGCGAATCACAAATATTTGAAGGATGGTTTTCTTAGAGAAAGAAGAGAAGATGGAAGGAAAGACTGAAAAAGGGAAGATATGAAGCAATATGAAGTGGCGGAGGCCTGAAAAAACATACACACATACATCACATGTTGAGTAAAATACAGAAAATTGCCAAAAGAAAACTGGAGGGTCCTGGAAGTGTGCACCGGGGGTGTGGGAGAGAGCAGGGGAGAGGGGCAGGCATCCAGGGGGAATGGTTCAATTAACACTAGTTAACAGTGTGGAACACTGACACTGACACTTCCTCCTCCCTGTTGGTGTTGCTCTCCGGGTAAGCGAATCACTTTGTCTTGCAAGCGTATCGTGTTGTGTGTGTTGCATAGTTCGTCTACAGATTAGCAACAGACTAGCTATAGTTTAACACACCTAAAAACTAACTAAACTCTAAACAATTCATTAACTGCTACATTCCCGTACTAGTCAAGTACCTTTCTATTTTGACTGATATTTAGTGCTACTTCCTGACTTAGCGTTCGTTAGCCTACCGGTTAGCTTAGCTAGCTAGTTAGCTTAGCTAACATGGCCTCTCCCTCTCTCTCTCTTTCTTGCTCGGTGTGCCACATGTTTAGTTATTCCTCTGCCTCCTTTAGCGATAATGATACCTGTAATAAGTGTAAGGTTCTGTTAGCCTTGGAGGCGAGGATCACTGATTTGGAAGCGCGGCTCCGCACCTTCGAACAAAAGCCAGCTAGCATAGCCCCGTTAGCTGGTGTGGAGCCACCGAGCTCAGGGTCTGGTAGCGGTCCAAGGGCAGCTCCGGAGCAGCCCGGAGAATTAGCCTGGGCGACGGTCCGACGGAAACGTACTCCTAAGCAGAAGCCCACGGCTCATCACCTGCCTGTTCACGTTTCTAATAGATTTTCCCTGCTCAGCGACACACCCGCTGAGAAACCGACTCTGATAATTGGCGATTCCATAGTCAGGAACGTGAAAATAGAGACACCAGCGACCATAGTCAAATGTATTCCTGGGGCCAGAGCGGGCGACATCGAGTCAAATCTGAAGCTGCTGCTGATAATCGTAAATATGGGAAAATTATTATTCACGTCGGCAGCAATGACACCCGATTACGCCAATCGGAGGTCACTAAAATTAATGTTGAGTCGGTGTGTAACTTTGCTAAATTAATGTCGGACTCCGTAGTTTTCTCTGGACCCCTCCCCAATCTGACCAGCGATGACATGTTTAGCCGCATGTCGTCGTTCCGTCGCTGGCTGTCTAGGTGGTGTCCAGCAAATGATGTGGGCTTCATAGACAATTGGGCCACTTTCTGGGGAAAACCCGGTCTGGTAGCGAGAGACGGCATCCATCCCACTTTGAATGGTGCAGCTCTCATCTCTAGAAATTTGGCCGAGTTTATTAGCCGACCTAAAGCCTGACAATCCAGGGTGGGGACCGGGATGCAGAGACTCAGTCTAAAACTCCTCTCTGCAGTTTCCTTAGAGCCGCCGCCCCCTTCAAACCACATAGAGACTGTGTCTGCCCCTCGAACATATAAATCAAATAAATCAGAAGTTAACAGAAGAGGAGTTATTCATAAAAACTTAATAAAAATTAAGACCACTCCTCTTATTGAACAGAAAAACAGAACTGTCAAATGTGGATTATTAAATATTAGGTCCCTTTCTTCTAAATCTCTGTTAGTAAATGATTTGATAACTGATCACCAAATTGACCTACTTTATCTTACTGAAACCTGGTTACAGCAGGATGAATATGTCAGTCTGAATGAATCAACCCCCCTCAGTCATAAAAATTATCATGTTCCTCGAAGCACAGGTCGAGGTGGAGGAGTAGCTGCAATCTTCCACTCAAACTTATTATTAAACTTTAATTCTCAGATCAGTTATATCTCATTTGAGAGCCTCACTCTTAGTCTCTCACATCCAAACTGGAAAACACAAAAACCAGTTCTACTTGTCATTGTGTACCGTCCACCTGTCCCTTACTCAGAGTTTTTAACTGAATTCCCTGACTTCCTGTCTGATTTAGTGCTTAGATCAGATAAAGTCATTATAGTGGGAGATTTTAACATTCATGTAGATGTTGAAAATAACGGCCTCAGCATTGCATTTAATTCTATATTAGATTCAATTGGTTTCATTCAAAATGTTAATAAACCCACCCACTGTTTCAATCACACCCTTGATCTTGTTCTGACCTATGGCATCGAAATTGAACATCTAATAGTTTTTCCCCCAAATCCTGTTTTGTCAGATCATTCTTTAATAACTTTTGAATTTAAAATGATGGATCATGCTGCGTTTGGAAGAAAATTCCACTACAGCAGATGTTTATCCGACAACACTGTTAATAAATTTAAGAAAATGATTCCATCTTTATTTACATCTATGCCAAGTATAAACATAGTGGAGGGCAGTTGCTTCAATCCCACTCCCTACCAAATTGATCATGTTGTTGACAGCGCTGTAACCTCACTGCGTGAAATGCTTGATTCTGTAGCCCCTCTGAAAAAGAAGTTAGTGAATCAGAGAAGACTAGCCCCATGGTATAATTTACATATTCGTACCTTAAAGCAGGCATCACGAAGGCTGGAAAGGAAGTGGCGTTCCACAAACTTAGAGGAAATTTTTCTAGCCTGGAAAAACAGTCTACTAACATATAAAAAAGCTCTCCGTAAAGCCAGAACTGCATACGATTCATCACTAATAGAGGAAAATAAGAACAATCCCAGGTTTCTTTTCAGCACTGTAGCCAGGCTGACAAAAAGTCACAGCTCTGTTGAGCCCAGTGTTCCCTTAGCTCTCAGCAGTGATGAATTTATGAGTTTCTTTACAAATAAAATCACAACTATTAGAGATAAAATTCAGCAGATGCTTCCTATACCTGCAATAAATAAATCTTCTACTACAATAGCTCTTGAATCATCTGTAGGACCTCAGTTATGTTTAGACTGCTTCTCTCCCATAGATCTCTCTGAATTTACATCAGTAGTTGCTTCATCGAAATCATCAACGTGTCTCTTAGACCCCATCCCAACTACACTGCTTAAAGACACCCTGCCATTAATCAACTCATCTTTATTGGACTTGGTAAATTTATCTCTAGTATCAGGCTACGTACCACAGGCCTTTAAGACTGCAGTAATCAAACCTTTACTCAAAAAGCCTAGTCTTGATCCAGGAGTCTTGGCTAATTATAGACCAATATCCAACCTGCCATTTATTTCTAAAATCCTAGAAAAAGCTGTTGCTAAGCAGCTATCAGACCACTTACACAGGAATGAACTATTTGAAGATTTTCAATCAGGATTTAGAGCACATCATAGTACAGAAACAGCACTGTTGAAAGTTACCAACGATCTTCTCTTAGCCTCAGATAATGGACTTGTTTCAATACTTGTCCTCCTAGACCTTAGTGCAGCATTCGACACCATTGACCACAACATCTTATTACAGAGACTGGAGCATGTGATTGGTATCAGAGGAACAGCGTTAAAGTGGTTCCAATCCTATTTATCGGACAGATTCCAGTTTGTTCATGTCCATGATGAACCTTCCACACGAACAAAAGTTAGTTATGGAGTTCCACAAGGCTCCGTTCTAGGACTGATTCTGTTCACCCTGTACATGCTTCCTTTAGGATATGTCATTAGGAAGCACTCTATTAATTACCACTGCTATGCAGATGACACTCAGTTATATCTATCTATTAAACCTGTTAACACAAACCAGTTAACCAGACTTCAAGCCTGTCTAACTGACATAAAGGCCTGGATGACCAGTAACTTTTTACTTTTAAACTCGGAGAAAACAGAAGTCATTATATTTGGGCCAAAAAATATCAGAAATAACTTTTCTCAAATAATAGCTACTCTAGATGGCATAACCCTGGCCTCTAGCACTACTCTAAAAAACCTTGGAGTTATTTTTGAC
The DNA here is from genome assembly GCF_900324485.2 of Mastacembelus armatus. Lineage (NCBI taxonomy): Eukaryota > Metazoa > Chordata > Actinopteri > Synbranchiformes > Mastacembelidae > Mastacembelus > Mastacembelus armatus. The sequence continues at coordinate 27,744,198 of NC_046642.1, read as the reverse complement.
CAGGACATGTCCTTTAACTCACACATAAAACAAATCTCTAGAACTGCATTCTTTCACCTGCGCAACATTTCCAAAATTAGGAACATCCTGTCTCAAAATGATGCAGAAAAACTAGTCCATGCATTTGTTACCTCAAGGCTAGATTACTGTAACTCATTACTATCTGGATGTCCCAATATCTCCATAAAAAGCCTCCAATTAATCCAGAATGCCGCAGCCAGAGTCCTGACAGGAACTAGCAGGAGAGATCATATTTCTCCTATATTGGCTTCTCTTCATTGGCTCCCTGTAAAATATAGAATAGAATTTAAAATCCTTCTTCTCACATACAAATCCCTTCATAATCAAGCTCCTTCATACCTTAAAGACCTCATAGTACCATATTATCCCAATCGACCACTTCGCTCTCAGAGTGCAGGTCTACTTGTGGTTCCCAGAGTTTCCAAAAGCAGAATGGGAGGCAGAGCCTTTAGTTATCAAGCTCCTCTCCTATGGAACCAGCTCCCAGCCTGGGTTCAGGAGGCAGACACTCTCTATATTTTTAAGGATAGACTTAAAACCTTCCTCTTTGACAAAGCGTATAGTTAGGGCTGGCTTCAGGCAACCCTGAACCATCCCTTAGTTATGCTGCTATAGGCCTAGACTGCCCGAGGACCATCGGTGCACTGAGCTCCCCTACCCTAACCCCCCCCTTTCCCTTCCCCTCCCCTCTCTTCTCTCCTCCCACCTCATGTATATTCCACCATTGAATCTTACTAACCTTGTGTTCTCTCTCTCCCCTAGTTTGTGCTCTCTCCCTCTCTCTCTATTCTCTCTGTACCTTCTGCAGGTGTCCCTGGTCCTGGAGCTGTATATTGCTGATGTGCAGTTACTGGCCCCACCAACCTGCAGTGTCTATTTGTTGTTTATTGTTGCTGTTCTTTTCTCTCTGCTCTATCCACTCACCCCAACCGGTCGAGGCAGATGGCCGCCCAAACTGAGCCCGGTTCTGCTGGAGGTTTTTTTCTTCCGTTAAAGGGAGTTTTTTCCTCTCCACTGTCGCCAAGTGCTTGCTCATAAGGGAATTGTTGGGTTTTTAGTTTTAGTTTTTGTAAAGTGCCTTGAGATGATTTGTATTGTGATTTGGCACTATACAAATAAAATTGAATTGAATTGAATTGAATTGAATTGAGCATCCCTAGTTTGTGTGAAGATAACATACCAGAAGGGATTGGAATTATCATTTGTCATTAACAGATAAAAAAAAATTGAGTTTTATGTTTACATTAAAGATAGATTTTTTTTTTCAAAGAAAACAACTAGGTTCACGTGAGAAAGTGAGGTCAAAATGACACATGACAAATGATAATTCCAATCCGTTCTGGTATGTTATCTTCACACAAACCAAAATAATAAGGTGCATATAGTCTAAATTTGTCCCTGCAGCAATCACTAGCTCTCTCGCTCTCGGGCAGGAAGCAAGTGCTGCAAGCTAGCGCTGGCAATACGGAATGAGATTAAATGAAATATAATGTTTCTTAATCGCCTAATGAAAATTCACAATACGCGTGAGAGTCAATGTGCTCTCCGATGTTCACGTCAAGTATCTGTAAACACACACACACACACACACACACGTAACGACCTGCCAATGAAGCAATAAGAAGGGCTGTTTCTTGCAAGCAGATCATCAACTATAACTTAACTGAAAACTGAGCAAAGCTCCTCACTTAACGTTACCATGATTGTTACACACATTTTGGTCAGTATTAAGGAATATACGTAATTTCATAGCCATGTGTATTCCAAATAAACACAATACGAGTAATGTACGTCCACAGGTACGAAGCACAGACAGCCACTTTATTTTGAGCGGGAGGGGGACTGACACAGCAGTTAGCACACGCTGAGTGAAGCAGAAGCTAACAAAACTTCACCTCACAAAACGGAAGACTACAGAAAAACTATAAGACCTATCGAAATAATTCTTTCACTAACAGAACCAGGAGGCTTCAACGAAGATACTGATCCGCTTTTTGAGAAGATATTCCAAAAAATGAAGGATTCGTAGCGAGTTAGAAACAGCCTTCATTTGTGTTTTCCCCCAAAACGCTACGGCGGTTTTACAATGGGAGTGAATGAGAGATTGAGCCGTCACTCTGTCTGTTTGGCCACGTTGTGGAAAAACCGTAGATCCTATGAAAATAAGAAAAGCATTGCCTGAAAGAAGACAAAAATCTCTACTACTTTTGAGAAAATGGTGTATGAAGAGTCAAAATTGTGGCCGTGACGGCGAGTTAGAGAGAAAAATTTTCAATAAACTTAACAGCTTCTCCCGCTCTAGCGGTGACGTCACACGCTCTAGCTCTCTCCCATAGACACCAATGTAAAATTCAGAAATTTCCTAAAAAAACCATAAAACTTAAACTGCCATTAAAGAAAAACCATAACAGATATCAAAAATCTGAATACAAGACTAATAGATTAATGCCTTCTGACCCGTTTATAGGTTGAATGGTGTTTCTAGCTGAAAGTATGCTGACACAGTTAAAGCTGAAAGAGGTCAAAGTTGAAGAGGATTTGAACATTCTCTCCATTCATTTCAATGGCAAAAAAAATTTGAAAAAAAGCTGAATATTTCAAAAAATATGAAACATATCAAAAAGTTGAATACAAGCCGGAATGTCCTTAAAAAGCTGAACATTTTGATACCTCTACGGTCTTTCTAGCACAAAGTATGCGGAAGAAGATAGGGGCCAAAAAACGTACGGAAGAAGTCTGAATAATAAAGACACAGGATAACAATAGTGTGAATGCTGAAGCAGCATTCACACTAACTAGAGAAGTGTTCAGGAAAGTGTAGCAGTAAGATTCATGCCTGACATTTGCACAGCAACCAATGTATGTTTTTTTCTCAAGTTCCTCAAGCAATCACACTGTATATATTGGGATACAATGTTTTTGTAAAGTGCCTTGAGATGATTTGTATTGTGATTTGACGCTATACAAATAAAATTGAATTGAATTGAATACAAACACATACAGTTATACAGACTTGTTTCACATGGCAGTATTTCTATCTTTAAGGTCTTATCTCTCTCTACAAATAGCAATTTCAAGCCCTCAACAGGATGCACCACCCTGATGACGTCAACATAAAGACTTAAACAAGAGGGGCAATAGGCCGGGCATGTAATTAGAATGGATTTTACATGTTTGAATGTAAAAGATTCTATGTTTAAAAACTGTTCAAACCTGGGGTTTTTTGTGTGGAGTTTGCATGTTCTCCCCGTGTCTGTGTGGGTTTTCGCTGGGTACTGAGGTATCAGTTTGGGGTTAGGCTAATTTGTGACAAGAAATCGCCTATTGGCCTGAATGTGAGTGTTTGCTAGTCTCTATTTGCCAGTGATAGACTGATGATCTGTCCAGAGTGTAACATGCTTCTTGCCTAATGTCAAATGGATAGTGGGGTATGCAGTAGATAATGAACAGCTGGATGGATGGATAGATAGATAGATTTGCATGTCAACATTGCAGTATGGGAGTGTGTGGATTGGTATCAGTAGCTGGTGTTTGTGAAAGCATGCTTCCTGATTTTTCTTTCAATAATCTGAAAAGCAGTATGTGTGGAATTTGCTGAGAGCTGTTGACAAGTGGCTAAAAGATGGTTGTAGGATGGTGGATGGCAGGGTGACAGGTGGTGATACTGATCTGTGTATTGTACAGATATAGTTGAGAGCTGGCAGGGTTAAGTGTTGTAATTAGAGCCTCCAGAGTGTGTTCACTAATCAGTGTGTGGACCATAATCAGAAACTTAGAGGGAGATAATCAAATCGAAGTGATTTACTCAAGTAATAGACACAGTGTGCAGCCTACCACAGGGTATACATTTAGGGGGTTAGCCTGATGAGGCAGATATTGATCTTTGACTAATGCCTTGAAACCATATTTTTCCTTAGATTTTCCCTGAAGTTGCCTAAAGGTAAAAAAAAGGGGTTTTCACAGTAGTTACTAAAATATGTTGTATTTGTTAAGATAATTCTTCAGAGATTTTTGGGCAGCTCTTCAGTGGCAAGGCACCAGATATGGATGAGATCCGCCCGGAGTATCTCAAGTCTCTGGATGTTGTTGGGCTGTCATGGTTGACACGCCTCTGCAACATTGCATGGTGATCTGGGACACTACACCTGGATTGGAAGACTGGGGTGGTGGTTCCTCTTTTTAAGAAAGGGGACTGGAGGGTGTGTTTCAACTATACAGAGATCACACTCCTCAGCCTCTCTGGAAATTCTATGCCAGGGTGCTGGAGAGGAGGCCGATGGTAGAACCTCGGATCCATGAGAAACAATGCGATTAGGATCGTAAGGTAAACAGAAGTGAGCTCAGGTGAGGGTTGTTAGGATCTAATGGCAGACTCGTGACACCTCTGATTCACCAACTGGCTGCAGAGTGTGTCCTTCCTAGAAAACATTCGATGTGTTCCTTAATTCCCTGGGGAACAGATGAAAGGGCAGCCTGGTAGATTGAAGACAGGTTATGTCTGAGCCCTCCACCCCTGTTAAGGAAGAGTTTTTCCACTTGAACAAATATAGCCTCTCTGACTTCTCTCTCAAACCACTTATCTTCTCTGTCCAAAATATGTACAAATGAGTGTCCTGTTGTTTCCTTTAAATGAAGGTACGATCAAGTGATAATGGGACAGGAAAATGCTAAAATATTGTTTATTTATCCATTATACATCCAATACAGGTCATGCTATTGATGAAGAGAGTTCCCTCAGTGTCACACATACAGTAGACTGAACCTGACTATTATGTTCTTGTCTTTTTCTCTGATCAACTGAAAATAATGGTTATGTGTCCATCCAGGGTCAGACTGGGATTAAAATGCATTCCTGGCATATGACCAAGCCCAGGAATGGTTGCTTATTTGGGGAATACAGACCAAATGCATTTGCTTGGAGTGTATAAATATCTTAAAAGATTATGATAAATATTAAAACAAATAAATCAAAATGTATTTTAAATTACTATAAAGTGATGCTAAATGAGTAACACTTGCTATAAAATGACCACTAACAGACACAAGACAACACAAACTGACTACAAATCAATGGTTCCTCCATCTGTCAGTCTTGCTCCTACACTTGCAGGCCTTCTACATGTCTTTGCCGGGGGCTGATAATCCATGATTTTATAATCCATGATTTTATAATCCCTGACAAGACCTGACAAGACTTAGATAAGAGGCTGAAAAGAATCAATGCACCTTTAACAATTTTACTGTAATAGGAAAAACAGGTACTTAAACAAGTACAAGTGTACTACTATGATTGTGCATTGAATGGTGCCAAATGTTTTGGAGAAAGAGTGAAAAAGTTTTATTTTCAGTAGGTACTCTTGAGACTGACATGGCAAAATGGCAAAAAGCAATGGTGCATTAATTTAACTGAGGGTCCAATGTGCGCTAATGTACCCACATGGAACTGAGCCCACAAAGAATCCAACCCAATAAATTACTGAAGAACCAGAGCCAATCCCAGTGTTAGTTACAGTGCTTCTCAAAAGAAAGCTATCTAACAGGAAAAGCCTCTCTTTGCAGACAGTAGTGCCAAGCTTAGTTGTCCCACCAGTCCAGAACTGTGCTTGATTATCTCTTTTTCCTACAGAGAGAGAGAGCTACAACCTAATTTGTATGGACCTACAACATGTACAAGGGTGTCATTAGATGCTACTGGGGTTTCATCTCTGCTAATTATTTGTGGTCTGATTGTTTAATGATGACTAGATTGCTCAAGCCAGGTGAGGGGGGAGCAGCTACACCAATCAAAGGAATTCAATTAGAGGAATTCAGCTATTATAAGACTGACCATGAGCAAGATATATTTGGAGCTCTCAGACTATTACTGTACTTATTATTATTTTGTCAGTTTCAGAGATTGATACTAAAAATAATTAATGAAACGGGGCGCACATGCCAACATGCAGCCTGTTCCTGCCTATATTTTCATTCCTCATCTCAAATCGATTTGTATAGTCTTCATTTACTAGTATTCTTTCATCTGTAGTCAAAAGCTGTGTTTAGTGTCTAGAAGACTGAGAGAATGTGGTTTATTTGAAAGGACTAACTTCATTGTGAGATAATACATTAATTTGGTGTGTGACTGTTCAGATGCTTGCTGCCTTTTTTTTTTACAAGAATATGAGATAGCTGTGAGAGCTCATCACAATGTAATGTAAGATAGCACATGCAAATACAGAAAACATTTTTAGGTTTTGACTTTTGAATTTGAAGCAAAGCTAATCATGGATCTGTGAAGCTGTTTCATCTTTTCAGCTGTAGTCTGTACTGTATTTTAATGGTAAATGGTTATAGAGAACCAGTCATTCATGTCAGCACTGTATGGTTTCTGTATGGAATGAGATATGAGACAATAAGAACTTAAAAAAAAAATTAGGACATTGAAAGAAAATTCATTTTTTCAATTTCAAGTCTAATATTTCAATTTTTTGTTTAAATTGAATTTTTAAGTTTCAATTCTCACACAAAAGTCTCATGGGTGCGGGTGTTACAGGACCGTGTCATCACTGGCCAGCCGTTTAAGAGTGACTATCACAGGACTGTGTCCTCATTGGCTATTTACTTTTGAGTGACTGGTATTGCAGTTATTTCTTACTGGCCAGCTATTGCTGCCAGGGGTGTTTTGCTGAAGAGTGTGTCTGAAATCAACATAAGTCAGACAAATGTTGCAGATATTCCATATTTCTGGGGGAATTTGTACCACACTTAATAAAATTTAAGTACCATTAGTTTTACAAGGAACAACTTACATTGGCTACTAGTTTTGATTATATCTAAGGTCAAAACATCCATCACTGTGATGACACCATACCTCGTTACACTTCTATCATGTGACCACAGTGCCTCCAGTCAATTGGTGGAGATGAAAGTGCTATGACGCACTTTTATGTCAGTAACACTGAAAAACATCTATAAAACCATACAGGTCTTGCAGTTTCAGTCCTTCCTCTCATTTTTCTTCAACAGTTTTGTGTAATTATGTGTAATAGCATGTTTACATTTGTGTTTGTTTCTGTGTAGCCTTCTCACTGTTTACTTTGACCAAATGTTTTTTTTCCACTATGCATCTTATTTCCAGAATGCAGTAGTAAACTATGTTGATCAATAAGAATGAGCCATAACTCTAAATGGAAATACAGCCATTGCCTTTTAGTCCCCAAATGGATGTAGTTTCCTGAGTCTCTAAAAGCACAGCCAGGTGAATTATAGGATCCACCGGGCTCTGTTGCTTTTGTAGAGCTGCCTTGCATACTGAGTAGGCTGATAAAGGCCCAACGCTACAGGACATATGGCATTACTTGCATTGGTTAGTGGGCATTCACACAAAGTAAGACATGACATCCAGATAACAAATATTCAGTACTGTCAGCTGCCAAAAATTAAAATCTGTAGCCTACATGAAACTCATAATGCAGCAAGTTTCTACTGAACTGCAGTTAAACTTTTCTGACCATTTGTGACGGGGTTCTTGTAAAAAGTTAATGGCAGTAACTGCAGCTTGATTTTGAAAGATTTATTGTGCTCATCTTCAAAAAAAAAAAGTTCAAAACGTGGAGTCCTTCACTCACTCTTGGGACTAACTCGGTACCTTCTCTGTAACTGTCTGTCTGACTGACTGACAAAATGATTCCTTGCTCCTTTCTCTCACTCTGCTGGAGGAGTTCCCTTTAAAGCCTCTAAACCCCTCCCAAACAATTACGTTGAAAACTACATTGTTTTCCATTAACACTGTATTCTTTCTACCTCAAATAATAATCACACCATCCTATAAACCAGTACATACATATTTTCCCTGGTGATTATCAGCTTTTAGGCCTGGGTCACATAATAAGATATTGATAAACAATCAGAGAGGTTTTTTTTTCTTTCCCCTGACATCATGTCCAGCAATCCTGCTCTTGGTGCTTTATATTTGTGGAAATTTTGTTGTTTGCGTTGGAACCCAGGGCCCGTGAATGGGGTGAGGTGAGATCTGTCAGGCAAAATGCTTGTGAACGCTAAAAATAATTATGGCTGTAGCTGTGCCATTAGAGCAGCAAGTGTGCACCCTTGATGCCCTATAATGGAGGATTTAAGAATTAGTGATGTCTCCTCCGTCACACCATTACCCGATCATTATGTTAATGCAGCTTTAACTTCTACTGTGCTATTAAATTTACAACACTACAGTATAAAGACAAACATGGTTATTTTGCCTTTTTACATGTAAGTGAGCATAATAAATGTAAAATGTAATATCACCCACTAAATTAGGTTTTATTACAGACAGGTGAGAGACTGTTTAAAAGCATGCACTTTGTATAGATTTTTATGTTTAGTAAACAACTAGTTTTACTAGTACACAATTATTACATATTATTACACAAATTTTACAGAAACAACACTTGCAATGTGATTTTGTTCATCTTAATATAATTACTTACTGTAAAAACATTGAGGGATTTACAGTCATTTTATCATCATTGCCTTTAGTAAACTTCTACTCACATGTTTGCCTATACTAGGTCACTAGAAATAGAGCTGACTATGGGCCCTTCTGTCCTTGGGGAATAGAGCAGTAAGTATTTCCTATATTATTCTTTGAGATTACTCAGTATCCGTTTCCAGCCATATACAGATCTACTACTCTGGACCATAGGTTTTCAGAGATCTCCTTTTTTGTGAGGCATAGGTCACATCAGCAGATGCTTCCTACAAACAGCAAACTTAAAATGTTTGAATGTCTTTTATCAAATTAGCTCTAAACCACATATCCAAACTCATTTCATTAATTGGATTCCATTCCAGGTAAGCAAACTACTCACTGCAATTAGTTTCCATTGTAAGTAATTAGTCTGTGGGTTCACTTACTTTTTCCTCCAGCACTGTGAATTTTTAATGGGTGTTCAATAAATACATAAAAAGTAGAATTGTTTTTGTGCTATCAGCTACATGTGTACATATGTTTCTCTGTTGTTGTGACTTGATGATCAGATCACATTGTATGGCAAATTAATAAGATGAAAACCAGGTAATTCCAAGGTTTTCAGCCACTTTTTCTTGCCACTGTAAATGAAACATTCCCCTGATGTGTTAGCCGCAAAAATGACACTAGATGAGAAAGACATACAGTATTCACTGATGGAATGTGAATGTGCCTATATTAAGTGTATAATTTAATTTTTCATTTCATTTTCCATCTGTCCATATCTGCCTCACTCACACACACCACATCTCATAGCAAGGCAACATATAATACTCTGCTATGCTTTAAAGATCTGCTGTAATCATGCTCACCCTAACATTAGCGGAAATTTGCAGATGTGGCCTGCTACAGCCAGCATATCTCACATTACAGCTACCTGTGTTATTTACAGCTTTTAATTAGTTATTCAGTTTATTAGAAAATTTATAAGATAGCATGTATAAATAAGTGGCTCACATAATAATTATATCTAATTCTATTTAGTGACATGGCCATCACATTGACACACATGCCTCTGTGAGACAGCAGCATGGTTCCACTGCTCTCTGTGTGAAGATCAGGTTGAGCATCAGCCAAATGCTCAAAAGTCATTAGTACAAAGTGGATATTAGATTGTGGCAGACCTCCAACATCACAGTACTGACCCAAGCTGTGGTTAGCCATGAGACAGGAGAAGAGGGAGAAGGGAATGCAGCAGAGGAGAGTCTGTGGGAGGCTTATTTGTGCAGTAAGCAATATGAGAGTCAGGGGATCTTTATTAAGCCTTTATTAATTATGATATAAACCAAAAATCCTAGAAGTAGGTGACACTGAAGTGCAGAAACTCCCTTTAATGGAAGAAACCTTAAACAGAACCGGGTTGGACAGCCACCTGCCTCGACTAGTTGGGGTGAGTGGATAGAGGAGAGAGAAAGCCAGTAACTGCACATTAGCAAAATACAGCTCCAGGACTAGGGACACCTGCAAAAGGTACACAGAGAGAGGGAGTGCAAACTACGAGAGAGAGAAGTCACAAAGTTAATGATATTCAATGGTGGAATATACAGGGAGAAGAGAGGATGGTTCAGGGGTTTCCTGAACCCAGACTGGGGGCTAGATCCACAGGAGAACAGCTTGATAGCTAAAGGCTCTGCCTCCCATTCTACTTTTGGAAACTCTGGGAACCACAAGTAGACCTGCACTCTGAGACCAAAGTGGTCTATTGGGATAATATGGTACTATGAGGTCTTTAAGGTATGAAGGAGCTTGATCATGAAGGGATTTGTATGTAAGAAGAAGGATTTTAAATTCTATTCTAGATTTTACAGGGAGCCAATGAAGAGAAGCTAATATAGGAGAAATATGATCTCTCTTAATAGTTCCTGTCAGGACTCTGGCTGCAGCATTCTGGATTAACTGGAGGCTTTTTATGGAGATACTGGGACATCCAGATAGTAATGAGTTACAGTAATCTAGCCTTGAGGTAATAAATGCATGGACTAGTTTTTCTGCATCATTTTGAGACAGGATGTTCCTAATTTTTTATGTGGGAGCTAGGACATGTCCTAGTCAAAAATAACTCCAAGGTTTTTCACATGGTGAAGTGCATGGTGTAGTGCTGGAGGCCAGGGCTATGCCATCTAAACTAGCTATATTGTTAGAAAAGCTATTTCTGAGGTTTTTAGGCCCAAATACAACAACTTCTGTTTTCTCTGAATTTAAAAGTAGAAAGTTACTGGTCATCCAGGCCTTTATGTCAGTTAGACACACTTGGAAGTCTGGTTAACTGGTTTGTGTTAACAGGTTTCATAGATAGATAGAGCTGAGTGTCATATGCATAGCAGTGGTAATTAATAATAATTAATATAATTAATACAATACATATAATAATTAATAATTAATAAGTAATTAATAATAGTAATTAGTGTTTCCTAATGACATTGCCTAAAGGGAGTGCTATCTCAAACCTCTGTTCATAATAGTTGGTATTCCTACATTCAGTGGCATAAAAACAAACTTTATGGACCACATTCTAATATTCTAGCTATTCAGGGTCCTTCTGAAAATTGGCATTCTCTTTTCTAACTAGAGACATTGCCCTTGTTTGGACCCTCTTATTAGTTTAGTACAGTCTTTTGCAAAATATACATCTGTAAGCGATCACATCAGACAATACTGTAAACATTCCCATCGAATGTGGTATAATGCAAAATCATATGCATATGGCCATTCAGAGGAACAAAAAATTATTTATTGTCATGTGTAGACTGGTTTTGTGATCATATGTTGCCTGCACCATTTCCATTGAATTCTACTCTAGCTGACCCAGTTGAAGTATTTATAGAACCCACAAATATTTCACATTCAGTGTGTTTATATTCAAATGAAACAGAGCAGTTTATGGGAATATCACGATGTACAAACCCTGTTGCTGGTCTTAGAAGACGGGAAATCGTAACTGAATATGGGACTACAGACTACAGCTTCTGGATCAGTAAATATCACTTTTAAAGATGGACAAACAATACTGGTAAATGATTTCCTTAATCTTCCTGCATATATGGGTATACCTCCTATTGGCAATTTTTATTGGCTTTGTGGGACTAAAGCACCTCAACTGACTCCTCTCGATGTGGAGGAGCAGCGGCTCTACTCTGAGCTCCTCCCGGGTGACCGAGCTCCTCACCCTATCTCTAAGGGAGCACCTGGCCACCCTTTAGTGGCGGAGGAAGCTCATTTCAGCCGCTTGTATCTGAGATGTTGTCTTTTCAGTCATGACCCAAAGATCATGACCATAGATGAGAGTAGGAATGTAGATTGACCGGTAAATCGAGAGCTTCGCCTTCCGGCTCAGCTCCTTCTTCACCACAACGGACCGGTACACCGACCGCATTACTGCTGCCGATGCTCCGATCTGTCTGTCAATCTCACATTCCGTCCTTCCCTCACTCGTGAACAAGACCCCGAGATACTTAAACTCCTCCACTTGAGGCAGGATCTCTCCCCTGGCCTGGAGATGGCAAACCACCTTTTTCCGGTTGAGTACCATGGCCTTGGACTTGGAGGTGCTGATTCTCATCCCAGCCGCTTCACACTCGGTTGCAAACCGCCCCAGCGCATGCTGGAGATCCTGGCTCGATGGAGCCAACAGGACAACATCATCTGCAAAAAGCAGAGATGAAATCCTGTGGTCCCCGAACTGGACTCCCTCCGGCCCCTGGCTGCGCCTAGAAATTCTGTCCATGAAAGTAATAAACAGAACCGGTGACAAAGGGTGAACCGGTGACAATGCGAACACAGCTCCTGCTCCATTTGTACAGAGACCGGATAGCCCCCAGCAAAGGGCCCCGGACCCCATACTCCTGGAGCACCTCCCACATGATGTCACGAGGGACCCGGTCGAATGCCTTCTCCAAGTCCACAAAACACATGTGGACTGGTTGGGCAAACTCCCATGAACCCTCGAGCACCCTCGAGAGTGTGTAGAGCTGGTCCAGTGTTCCACGCCCAGGATGGAAACCGCATTGTTCCTCCTGGATCCGAGGTTCGACCACCGGCCGGATCCTCCTCTCCAGCACCCTGGCATAGACCTTCCCCGGCAGGCTGAGGAGTGTGATCCCTCTGTAGTTGGAACACACCCTCCGGTCCCCCTTCTTAAAAAGAGGAACCACCACCCCGGTCTGCCAATCCAGGGGTACTGTCCCCGAACGTCACGCGATGTTGCACAGGCGTGTCAGCCATGACAGCCCAACAACATCCAGAGACTTGAGGTACTTGGGACGGATCTCATCCACCCCCGGTGCTTTGCCACTGAGGAGCTGCCGAACTACCTCAGTGACTTCAGCTTGGGTGATGGATGGATCAGCCTCCGAATCCCCAGCCCCTGCTTCCCATATGGAAGACGTGTTGACGGGATTGAGGAGATCCTCGAAGTATTCCTTCCATCGTCCGACAATATCCCCAGTCGAGGTCAGCAGCTCACCACTTCCACTGTAAACAGCGTTGGTAGAGCACTGCTTCACCCTCCTGAGGCGCCGGATTGTTTGCCAGAATTTCTTCGGGGCCGACAGGTAGTCCTTCTCCATGGCCACACCGAACTCCTCCCATACCCGAGTTTTTGCCTCCATCACCGCCTGGGCTGCAGCACGCTTGGCCCTGCGGTACCTGTCAGCTGCTTCGGAAGTCCCACAAGCCAACCAAACTCGGTAGGACTCCTTCTTCAGCTTGACGGCATCCCTTACCTCCGGTGTCCACCACCGGTTCGGGGTTTGCCGCCACGACAGGCACCCGAAACCTTACGGCCACAGCTCCTAGCCGCCGCGTCGACAATGGAGGTGGAAAACATGGTCCATTCGGACTCAGTGTCCCCAGCCTCCCCCGGGATCTGGTAGAAGTTCTCTCGGAGGTGTGAGTTAACCCTCTGGGGTCGACGCATCTTTTTCTGATAAGGCCGAAACAAACTTAAATTACTCCGTCAATTCTGATCGTACAGATAAAAGAAGTATATCATTCAAATCTGTAAAGGGTCTACTTTTAGTGGTATACCATCATAATAACAACAAAACGTTGTGCTTTTTTTAAATAAAGAAAGCCAACAGGGTGCGCTCTCGGACTTTTCTGTCTCTGCCATTTCTCTTCACAGACGCGTAAATAAAACAACCAGAATCTCAGCGAATACTTGGCTCATAAAAATAAGAATTATATGGCTAGAAAGCTTGAAATGTTTTCTTTTGAGTGAATCAAGTCGTCAAAAACAAATCATCACTTTTTATTTAATCCGTATGAACGTAAGGAGAAGTCCGTTTTTTCTCACCTCATTACAGGTAATGCGGTCCCGCCTTGTACACTGTCCACTGTTCACATGTAAATAATCTCAGGTGAACCAGGTAAATATGTGCACACCCCCGAGAAATGACACAAAATATCAAACTTCATCATTTAATTTACTCACTTTTTCTGCTCGTTTGGATGATGGCGCGTTACGCACGTGAAGCGGCGCTCCTTACATTCCACACAAATAGTTTAGCTTGTCCTCAGAGTAAAAACACTGATTTTAACTCAAATGAGGATCGTTTGGCTCCTCATTGTGTTGTATTGTGCTGCACTAATCTGTCCCATCTACATTGACTGAAAGGCTCATTTATTCGCGTCTTTGTCTGGTCGTTCAGTGCGTCTTTTGTGTTCTCAGGTAAATCACATGACTATTCATCCTCAGACACACCCTCTTGCATATGGCCTTTCTGGACAAAAAGTGTCTTAGAAAATTTAAATCAGTGTATTGTTTTCTGTGAATGTGTGAACAAGATGACATTCACAGCACTCTGAAGTAAACACTTTAGCCTACAACATGCTGGTCTCCAAAGTCTTGTGAACCAATGTTCTGTTTGTGTTTTATGGTCTTATTTCAGTGAGTAAAAAATTGTAGTTTTTCACTAGCCATGCATAAACACTTTTTTCTCAAAAACACAATAATGTATAAACTTGCTGCTCACATATTATTGTAGCCAATTTTGTGCTGATTACAGTGTTATTAGACTTTAGACATTAATATGTTTAAAAAACACTGAAAAAAGCACAAATGTCAGGACATGTCAAAATTTGTCCAGGCCCCAAAAACCCCCTCAGACCCCAGAGGGTTAAAGACCCCTCTGACAGTGGGTTTGGCCTAACATTCCCAACAGACCCTCACAATACGTTTGGGCCTGCCAAGTCTGTCCCGCTTCCTCCTCCGCCAGCGGATCCAACTCACCACCAGGTGGTGATCAGTTGACAGCTCCGCCCCTCTCTTCACCCGAGTGTCCAAGACATACGGCCGAAGGTCAGATGACACGACTACAAAGTCGATCATTGACCTCCGGCCTAGGGTGTCCTGGTGCCATGTGCACTGATGGACACCCTTATGCTTGAACATGATGTTCGTTATGGACAAACTGTGACTAGCACAGAAGTCCAACAACAGAACACCACTCGGGTTCGTATCGGGGAGGCCGTTCCTCCCAATCACGCCCCTCCAGGTTTCACTGTCGCTCCCCACGTGAGCGTTGAAGTCCCCCAACAAAATTATGGAGTCCCCGGTAGGAGCACCTTTCAGCACGCCCCCGAGAGACTCCAAAAAGGCCGGGTACTCTGCACTGTTGTTCGGCCCATAGGCCAAAACAACAGTGAGAGACCTATCCCCGACCCGAAGGCGCAGGGAAACGACCCTTTCACTCTGGGGGGAAAACTCCAACACGTTGCGGCTGAGCTGGGGCGCTATGAGCAAGCCCACACCAGCTCGCCGCCGCTCACCGCGAGCAACTCCAGAGTAGAAGAGAGTCCAGCCCCTCTCAAGGAGCTGGGTTCCAGAGCCCAGGCTGTGCGTGGAGGTGAGCCCGACTATCTCTAGTCGGTACCGCTCGACCTCCCGCACAAGCTCAGTCTCCTTCCCCCCCAGTGAGGTGACATTCCATGTCCCTAGAGCCAGTTTCAGCATCCAGTGATCGGGTCGCCGAGGTCCCCGTCCTCGACCACTGCCCGATCTACTATGCACCGGCCCCTTATGGATCCTCCTGCGGGTGGTGGGTCCACAGAAGGGCGGCCCCACGTCGCTCTTTCGGGCTTTGCCCGGCTGAGCCCCATGGGGGGAGACCCAGCCACCAGGCGCTCGCCTATGGGTCCGAACCCCAGGCCTGGCTCCAGGGTGGGGCCCTGGCTTCGCCATGGCGGGTGACGTCACGGTCCTTGTTTGTCTTTCCATGAGAGGTCACTGATCCGCTCTTAGTCTGGTCCGTCACCTAGGACCTGTTTGCCTTGGGAGACCCTACCAGTGGCATATAGCCCCAGACAACATAGCTCCTAGGGTCATACGGGCACTCAAACCCCTCCGATAAGGTGGCGGTTCAAGGAGGGGACATTTAGAACACTTTAAGTATATAAATTCAACAAATCTTCAACATGAGAGAAAGTGGTATTTTCAAACCTAATCATCTCCATATAAACAGTGTCCTGGTGTTATCATTTATGTGTCTTTTCTGAAGTGTAGGTCCAGTTGCATCTTTAGGAATTATGGACAAATCAAAAAAAGACACAAAAATGGTCAGACAAAAGAAACATCAATAACAGTGACATTAGAAACGTTAACACCCTTAGTGATGACAAGGTCCAGGGTGTGACCTCTGGTATAGGTTGGCTCACTAACATGCTGACTAAGGCCATACGTTTCAAGGATGGCAGAAAGTTCTTTGGCATATCTGTCACAGGCCTTATCCACGTGAACATTAAAATCACCTGTAATAACCAAACAGTCAAACTCTGTGAGGACAACTGAAAGCATCTCAGTAAATTCATCAATAAAATTGATGAATTTACCTCGGCGATCAATTTTATTGATGAATTTACTGAGATGCTTTCAGTAAATTCATCAATAAAATTTTGACAGCATTGGGGAGGTTTGTAAATGATTATAAAAAGTACAGAGGGAGATCATTTTTGCTCCATTTTAAAAGATACATACTCAAGTGATAAGAACAGCCTGTGGGTAACCACATTATCCTTAAAAAAAGCCACAGACGCCAACACCCTTTTTGTTTTCTCGTGTTTCTGAGAGAAATGTAAAAGTAGGTGGGGTGGATTCAATAAGAATTGCATTTCCTGTCCTGCTATCTAACCATGTTTCTGTTAAAATCATAAAATCAAGATTGTAAGAGAAAATAAAATTATTGATTAAAAATGATTTGTTACATAAAGATCTGTCATTGAGCACTGCAAGTTTCAAATTAGTTTGAGTAGGAGCTGAAACTATCTGTCTGCAAGGGATTTGAATTAGATTTCTCTGATTGGACAGTCTAACTGTCACTCTTTTAGCCACTCTACGTCTTTTGAATGGAGCTATAGCACTAGGGGAGAGTCTTTTCTCCCTGGGCCTCAAGTGGTTTATCATGGCTATAAGACCTGGAACAGCAGAGGCCCTGGGTGTCCTAGTTGTTAGCAGCATTGATGCTAGTCAGGATCTTTGGTCTGGGAGCAGGTGGGAGGGGTTTGACAGGTGTGCTCTGAGGAAGGACAGGTGTAGGTGTTGGCCGAGGTGGTCGAGCTGGTGGAGTTTTAATTGACTAAGGGACAGAGGTCATGCTCCTGGGTGGCAAAGGGGGTCGTGTTTGCTGGGGGGATCAATTCACTGGCGTTGATGATAATACCCATGACCTTTCCAGGTTAGGGGTAAGAGGCACCATTTTAATTCCTGATTTCACCAAGGTTTTCAAATGATTTGGAAATCCCATTGGTGAAGCCGGGGATAGGATGGACAATGGTGAGTCTGCAGAGGATGTGGATGCAGCTGGGGAGGCCTAGGGCACTGTAATTAACTGAATTCCCTGACTTCCTGTCTGATTTAGTGCTTAGATCAGATAAAGTCATTATAGTGGGAGATTTTAACATTCATGTAGATGTTGAAAATAACAGCCTCAGCATTGCATTTAATTCTATATTAGATTCAATTGGTTTCATTCAAAACGTTAATAAACCCACCCACTGTTTTAATCACACCCTTGATCTTGTTCTGACCTATGGCATCGAAATTGAACATCTAATAATTTTCCCCCCAAATCCTGTTTTGTCAGATCATTCTTTAATAACTTTCGAATTTAAAATGATGGATCATGCAGCGTCTGGAAGAAAATTCCACTACAGCAGATGTTTATCCGACAACGCTGTTAATAAATTTAAGAAAATGATTCCATCTTTATTTGCATCTATGCCAAGTATAAACATAATGGAGGGCAGCTGCCTTAATCCTACTCCCTACCAAATTGATCATGTTGTTGACAGCGCTGTAACCTCACTGCGTGAAACGCTTGATTCTGTAGCCCCTCTGAAAAAGAAGTTAGTGATTCAGAGAAGACTAGCCCCATGGTATAATTTACATGTTCGTACCTTAAATCAGGCATCACGAAGGCTGGAAAGGAAGTGGCGTTCCACAAACTTAGAGGAAATTTTTCTAGCCTGGAAAAACAGTCTACTAACATATAAAAAAGCTCTCCGTAAAGCCAGAACTGCATACTATTCATCACTAATAGAGGAAAATAAGAACAATCCCAGGTTTCTTTTCAGCACTGTAGCCAGGCTGACAAAAAGTCACAGCTCTGTTGAGCCCAGTGTTCCCTTAGCTCTCAGCAGTGATGAATTTATGAGTTTCTTTACAAATAAAATCACAACTATTAGAGATAAAATTCAGCAGATGCTTCCTATACCTGCAATAAATGAATCTTTTACTACAGTAGCTCTTGAATCATCTGTAGGACCTCAGTTATGTTTAGACTGCTTCTCTCCTATAGATCTCTCTGAATTTACATCAGTAGTTGCTTCATCGAAATCATCAACGTGTCTCTTGGACCCCATCCCGACTAGACTGCTTAAAGGCACCCTGCCATTAATGAACTCATCTTTATTGGACTTGGTAAATTTATCTCTAGTATCAGGCTACGTACCACAGGCCTTTAAGACTGCAGTAATCAAACCTTTACTCAAAAAGCCTAGTCTTGATCCAGGTGTCTTGGCTAATTATAGACCAATATCCAACCTGCCATTTATTTCTAAAATCCTAGAAAAAGCTGTTGCTAAGCAGCTATCAGACCACTTACACAGGAATGAACTATTTGAAGATTTCCAATCAGGATTTAGAGCACATCATAGTACAGAAACAGCACTGTTGAAAGTTACCAACGATCTTCTCTTAGCCTCAGATAATGGACTTGTTTCAATCCTTCCTTCAATACCTCCTAGACCTTAGTGCAGCATTCGACACCATTGACCACAACATCTTATTACAGAGACTGGAGCATGTGATTGGTATCAGAGGAACAGCGTTAAAGTGGTTCCAATCCTATTTATCGGACAGATTCCAGTTTGTTCATGTCCATGATGAACCTTCCACACGAACAAAAGTTAGTTATGGAGTTCCACAAGGTTCTGTGCTAGGACCGATTCTGTTCACCCTGTACATGCTTCCTTTAGGATATATCATTAGGAAGCACTCTATTAATTACCACTGCTATGCGGATGACACTCAGTTATATCTATCTATTAAACCTGTTAACACAAACCAGTTAACCAGACTTCAAGCCTGTCTAACTGACATAAAGGCCTGGATGACCAGTAACTTTTTACTTTTAAACTCGGAGAAAACAGAAGTCATTATATTTGGGCCTAAAAATCTCAGAAATAACTTTTCTAAAATTATAGCTACACTAGATGGCATAGCCCTGGCCTCCAGCACTACTGTAAAAAACCTTGGAGTTATTTTTGACCAGGACATGTCCTTTAACTCACACATAAAACAAATTTCTAGAACTGCATTCTTTCACCTGCGCAACATTTCCAAAATTAGGAACATCCTGTCTCAAAATGATGCAGAAAAACTAGTCCATGCGTTTGTTTCCTCAAGGCTAGATTACTGTAACTCATTACTATCTGGATGTCCTAATATCTTAATAAAAAGCCTCCAATTAATCCAGAATGCCGCAGCCAGAGTCCTGACAGGAACTAGCAAGAGAGATCATATTTCTCCTATATTGGCTTCTCTTCATTGGCTCCCTGTAAAATATAGAATAGAATTTAAAATCCTTCTTCTCACATACAAATCCCTTCATAATCAAGCTCCTTCATACCTTAAAGACCTCATAGTACCATATTATCCCAATAGACCACTTCGCTCTCAGAGTGCAGGCCTACTTGTGGTTCCCAGAGTTCTCAAAAGCAGAATGGGAGTCAGAGCCTTTAGCTATCAAGCTCCTCTCCTGTGGAACCAGCTCTCAGCCTGGGTTCAGGAGGCAGACACTCTCTGTACTTTTAAGGCTAGACTTAAAACCTTCCTCTTTGACAAAGCATATAGTTAGGGCTGGCTTCAGGCAACCCTGAACCATCCCTTAGTTAGTTATGCTGCTATAGGCCTAGACTGCCCGAGGACCATCGGTGCACTGAGCTCCCCTACCCTACCCCCCCCCCCCCCCTCTCCCACCTCATGTATATTCCACCATTGAATGTTACTAACCTTGTGCTCTCTCTCTCCCCTAGTTTGTGCTCTCTCCCTCCCTCTCTCTCTCTCTCTCTCTGTACCTTCTGCAGGTGTCCCTGGTCCTGGAGCTGTTTATCGCTGATGTGCAGTTACTGGCCCCACCAACTTGCAGTGTCTATTTGTTGTTTATTGTTGCTGTTCTTTTCTCTCTGCTCTATCCACTCACCCCAACCGGTCGAGGCAGATGGCCGCCCAAACTGAGCCCGGTTCTGCTGGAGGTTTTTTTCTTCCGTTAAAGGGAGTTTTTTCCTCTCCACTGTCGCCAAGTGCTTGCTCATAAGGGAATTGTTGGGTTTTTAGTTTTAGTTTTTGTAAAGTGCCTTGAGATGATTTGTATTGTGATTTGGCGCTATACAAATAAAATTGAATTGAATTAAATGAAGGTGCTGTTGAGGGGGATCCTTGGCTGATGAGGGGTTCGTTGCTGGTGAGGTATGAGTGCTTTCTCCACTCCTCTCTTCTCTCAGAGGAGCCTTTGGCTGTTCAGATGGTTGTCCAGGCCCAGTGTGGTGCCTCAGAGAGTGGAGGAGGTTATCCGTTAGCCATCTCACTCCACTTCTGGTCAGATATGGGCCCTTTCCCTTGAACAGGTTGTCACGTTGCCAAAACAAGCTGAGATTCTCAATGAAATGCACTCCTCTTGGCCTTGGACAGCCATGTGTTCAATACAAGCAGCCGACTGAATTTATTAATCCTCCTGTCGATGTTTGGGAGAGGTCCACTGACAAATGACCGGATTTCAGGATTGGGCCCCAGGAAACCCTTATAGTGACAGTGATCTAGATATGGAAATACCATGACTAATAATGTAAAAAAAAAAAAATTCCTTTTTCCCCCTAATTTATGATGTGTTATGATTGATAATTGTGGTGACACTTTGTGTCAAAAGGGGGGAATGTGGTTGTTTTATACATAATGAGTTGTAAAGTAGAGTTTAGGTCTTACTTCTTTTTGGTTATATAGTAGAATTGTAAC
Source organism: Mastacembelus armatus (assembly GCF_900324485.2). NCBI lineage: Eukaryota > Metazoa > Chordata > Actinopteri > Synbranchiformes > Mastacembelidae > Mastacembelus > Mastacembelus armatus. The sequence goes on along the minus strand of NC_046642.1, from coordinate 27,723,169 downwards.
AGGTTGTCAAAGGGTCACTTAAATGCGTTGGGCTAAAGAATGTAGGTTTACTCACTGATAAGGGTACAATTAACATATAAGGCTACAGGCTTCTTTAAACAATAGTATGGGGAGTTTAGTGTTTTGGATGCCTGTAAATAACTGCCAACAATGTTTTAGTGCTGTTAGATGCCTGAAGATAGATAACACCTGTAAAAACCTTTGGGGTCTTTTGAAGATGAGTCCACCCCTTTCCTCAGCTATATAATCCTGAATTTTAGGGAAGAAGACAGAGAATGCTGTAGATGCCTTCTCTCCATGCTGCATGTATTGTATGTATGATTCATCACACTTGTGTTTGTTCTTGAGGATTAGCAACTCTCACAACCTCAGAAATTTCCACGACAGGACTCATACAAATATCTTGGAGTCCACATGAACAACAAACTGGACTGGTCAAACAATACAATGCACTCTTCAAGAAAGGACAGAGCAAACTGCTCTTCCTCAGGAGACTTTGTTCCTTTGGTGTGTGCAACAAGCTACTGAAGATGTTCTATCAGTCTGTAGTAGCAAGTGCATTACAGTTGTGTGCTGGGGAGGTGGCATCAAGACTGGTGAGGCCAACAGACTAAACAAGTTGATCAGGAAGGCAAAATCTGTTGTTGGACTGGAATTGGACAATCTGGAGGCTGTGGCAGAGAGGAGGATGGTGGACAAATTCAACTCCATACTGGACAATCCTGTCCACCCACTTCATGAGGAACTGTGGTGAATGGGAAGTTCATTCAGCCACAGACTAATTCCTCCTAAAGCCAAGACTGAGAGATTCAGGAAGTCTTTTGTGTCCACGGCCATAAGACCCTATAATTCCACCATATAAACAATAACGCACACGAACACAGACACCACACACACACACACACACACACACACAAACCCCAAAAAAAACCAACTGAATTTCCCCTTGGGGATTAATAAAATACTCTTCGTCTTCTTATCTGAATTAAGCACCAGATCAGCTAGGAAGTCTGGAACTTCACTTAAAAACTCAGGTGGACGGTACTTTCCCCAGAAAACGTCCCAATTGTCTATGAAGCCCACATCATTTGCGGGACACCACCTACACAGCCAGCGATGGAACGATGACGTGGCTAAACATGTCATTGCTGGTCAGATTTGGGAGACGTCCAGGGAAAATCATAGAATGCAACATTGTTTTGGTAGAGTTACACACAGACTCCGTGTTAATTTTAGTGATTGCCAATTGGCATAATCAGGTGTCATTGCTGCCGACGTGAATGACAATCATACCATATTTACAATTATCCTTGGCCAGCAGCTTCTGAATTCCATGTCACCCACCCCCAGGAAAGCATTTGACTATGGTCTAACTTGAACTGGTCTAAACACGTTTCTAATTATGGAGCTTCCACTTACATGAGTAACTTATTACAGGTATAATTATCACTAAAGGAAGCAGAGGGATAACTAAAACAGAAAAGCAGCACAGATGGCTTCTCTGTGCACAACTTCTGGCAAAGCAAAAGAGGGATTATGTTGCCTGTGTTTGTGGTCCCTGGCACCTCCTTTCTTATCACTGATGTGTGTCACACAGGTCATGATAGATAGTGAGGTGAGAACCAAGTTGGATAAATTTATAATTCTTGAATCACATCATTCAATAAATACTCCATTTATGACAGATAAAATCTTCAATTTGTGTTTAAGCTGTGATTTTGACATAAATGTGTGGTCATTTAGGAGGTTCTAAACAGTTTTTCGGTGATTCACTATTTTGTCAGTACTGATTGGTATAAATGAAGTGTCACAAAAAAGCTTGGGAACTGGGAACTTGAGTTTACAATATAAGTAACCATAGTAAGAACACTAATGCTAACTTTATGCCAGCAGTCAAAAATAACTTAAAATAGTTTGCTTTGGCTATAGTAATGTACTGTATATTACATATAATAAAATACTTTTTGATACAGAGTTCATAGCTTCTGTCTTATTTTAAAGATGTATACGTATTGGTCAAACAGTGTCAATCTAATCTCAACTGCAAACATGATGAAATGATTAAACTTTTGAGTCCCTAATATTGCCTTTTACTACAGTGCACAACTTACCCAGTAGGCTGGCTTTGCATCCTCTTGATGTCTGTGGTAACAGTGCCTCAGTAGAGTGTGTGAAAATGTGTTCCAAACATATGCACTAAAGAAACATCCAGTGAATTATCCAAGTGCATCTACCTATATTTACGTCTGTACATGAACGCAATGCCTGCCACTGATTAATGAGCTACCCAGTGAGCTGTTATTGATCAAATGCTGAATGCAGGTAAACAGTTTGACTGAGTAGGGTAGCTAGATTGTGATGTAAATATTAGATTCACAATGCATGGTAAACTGGAGGAATTTACACATTCACTTTTTAAATGGCAGCTGAGCCTAGGGTGGTTGTGTGATTTACTTTTGTTGATTAGTTTGTCTGTTCAATGCTTCTTTTCAGTGCAATATATTTATGACTACTGGGTCAGTTGCAACATTTGAATGTCATCCATCCATCTTACGGTTATCACAGGGGCAGCAGCCTGTCAGGATTGGAGGTGTTGGGGAGTTAGAGAAGACAGACCAAACAGTGCCCACTCTGGTACTTCAAATTCAAACAAGTCTTTATTTCAAAATACAGAACTCAAAGAAAGCCAAAGCAGGAACACCGGGAACTAAAGAGACATAGGCAAACAAGCCAAAGGGACAAGACAAGAAGGTCAAGGTCACATTACAACAAATACACAAAGGTCGGAGGTCTGGGATCACACAACTAGGGGACACGCCAGACTTACACAAACTAACGAGGGTCAAAGGTCTGGGATCACACACACACACCTTGAGGATACACCAGACTTACATACAACAAGACAAGGTCAAGGGCCTGGGGTCACACACACCTCGGGGACACCCCAGACTTACACACAAAGGTCAAAGGTCTGGGATCACACACACCTTGGGGATACACCAGACTTACACACAACGAGACAAGGTCAAGGGCCTGGGGTCACACACACCTCGGGGACACACCAGACTTACACACACTAACGAGGGTCAAAGGTCTGGGATCACACACACACCTTGAGGATACACCAGACTTACATACAACAAGACAAGGTCAAGGGCCTGGGGTCACACACACCTCGGGGACACACCAGACTTACACACAAAGGTCAAAGGTCTGGGATCACACACACCTTGGGGATACACCAGACTTACACACAACGAGACAAGGTCAAGGGCCTGGGGTCACACACACCTCGGGGACACACCAGACTTACACACAAAGGACAAAGGTCTGGGATCACACACACACCTTGGGGATACACCAGACTTACACACAACGAGACAAGGTCAAGGGCCTGGGGTCACACACACCTCGGGGACACACCAGACTTACACACAAAGGTCAAAGGTCTGGGATCACACACACCTTGGGGATACACCAGACTTACACACAACGAGACAAGGTCAAGGGCCTGGGGTCACACACACCTCGGGGACACACCAGACTTACACACAAAGGACAAAGGTCTGGGATCACACACACCTTGGGGACATACCAGACTTACACACAAGGGTCAACAAGGACCAAGCAGAAGACATATGGCAAGACTAAGACATGAGGGAGGCTAAATGTGAACAAGACAAAACGTGAGCACTAGAGGGAACAAGGCATGAACAAGAGGACGAGACACGAAACCACGAAGCTAAACAAGAACATGAAATGACGAGAACACACACACATAACAAAGGGCGAACTTAACTTAATATTGAGAGAACGAGAGGTAGTCCATAATCAAATCCAAGAACTGAGGGGAAAAGGCAAAGCAAATCAGGCAACATATCTTGATTAGGGGAGTTAGCGTAGGCTGAACAGGAATCGAGCAAAATGATCTGGCAGAACGGAGCAGGTCATGAACAGATGATCTAGCAGAGGAATTGTGACTGAACAGAGGTATAAATAGGGAAGAAACACAAACGAGGCAAGGGTGCAAACAATCAACTAATTGGGTCAAAGTAAAGTGGAACAAGGGAAAACAAAACCATATCCTAAAGGAACTACAAAATAAAAGCACAAAACAGGAACTCAGAAACACAGATCCTGACAGCAGCCTAAGCAAGGATGCCCAGACTTCTTCCAGCTCTTCTGGAGTGGGGGGACACGCGTCCAGGGGGGCATCCAGAACAGATGCCTGAGCCACCTCAACTGGTTCCTCTCAATGTGGAGGAGCAGCGAGCTCCTACCAGATGACCGAGCTTTTCACCCTATCTCTAAAGGAGTGCCTAGCCACCCTGTGAAGGAAACTCATCTCAGCCGCTTGTATCTGAGATCCTGTTCTTTTGGTCATGACCCAAAGCTCATGACCATAGATGAGAGTAGAAACGTAGATTGACTGGTAAATTGAGAGCTTCGCCTTTTGGCAACAGACATGCAACAGACCGGTACATCGACCACACTGCTGCTGCCGATGCACCGATCCCTCTGTCAATCTGACATTCCATCTTTCCCTCACTTGTGAACAAGATCTCAATACACTTAAACTCCTCCACCTGAGGAAGAATCTCTCCCCTGACCTGGAGATAGCAAGCCACCTTTTTCTGGTTGAGAACCATGGCCTCGGACTTAGAGCTGCTGATTCTCATCCCAACCACTTCACATTCGATTGCACACTGCCCCAGTGCACGCTGAAGGTCCTGGCTCGATGGAGCCATCAGGACAACATCATCTTCCACAACCGGGACAAAAACCGCATTGTTCCTCCTGGATCCGAGGTTCTATCATCAGCTGGATTCTCCTCTCCAGCACCTTAGTATTGACTTTCCCAGGAAGGCTGAGGAGTGTGATCCCTCTGTAGTTGGAACACATCCTCTGGTCCCCACTTCTTAAAAAGAGGGGATACCACCTCCGGCCTGACAATCCAGGGCAGAAAAAGTAAGTAAATTCTATGATGAAGTTTGACGTTTTATGCCAATTCTCAAGGATGTCTACATCATTACCTGGCTCACCTCAGATTATTTCCATATGAACAGTGCGCTCAGTGCGAGGTGGGATCACATTAGCTATAATGAGGTGAGACAGGAGAAACCGTATCGCTCCTTACTCTCATACGAATTATGTAAAAAGATTATTTGTTTTTGAATTGAATTGTTTCATTTAAAAGAAGACATTTCAAGCTTTCTAGCTATATATTAATACATAATACATAATATATATATTAATATAATATTTATTTTATATTTCTTATTTTTATGAGGCAAGTATTCGCTGAGATTCTGGTTGTTTTATTTACGTGTCTGTGAAGAGAGGTAACAGAGACAGAGAAAACAGAGCGTGCACCCTGTCTGCTTTCTTTATTTAACAAAAGCACAGCGTTTTGTTGTTATTATGAGTGTATACAAATAAAACTAGACCCTTTACATATTCAAATGATATATTGCTTTTATATGTATGATCAAAACTGATGTAGTAATTTAAGTTTGTTTCGGCGTTATCAGGAGGAGATGCCACAAAACGCGCTGGCCTCAGTTTATGACTTTTTAGAACCTTCACAGTGTGCCATTCCTTGAAACTCCTGAGTAAGATTCTCCTACACCAGATCCGATTCCTTTGGCTGCTGGTAGAGAAGCTACAAAGTGGACGTGAACAACACTGCCAGACTCGTATTTTTGATAAAGTCTGATGCTACAGTATATCCAATGAACTTGACTGACTTGCAGGTATTGAGGTGAGCTAAGTGAGGTCTTTTTATTTTTAGAAGCTGTATACTTCGCTCTCTTCCCTTAATCTCTGCTGACAGGGGTCACTGCCATACCATTTCTACCTACCTTCACTACAAAAAGCCTTGTCTCCAAGCCTAATGGGGTGCAGATGGGGCTTCACCACCCACACATCAACAGGGGAAGCTGTGTGGCACATGCAATGAAAGAAAATGAGGAAGAAAATTGGGAAGAGGTAGAGGTAGTTACAAAATGAAAGTGGAACATGAGGGAAAGAGGATTAGGAGGAGGGTGGCATATGTAGACACAGAAGTGAAGTGAAGAAGAAAGACAAAGTAGCGAAAGTGGGAAGTGGATAAATGGAGAAAAAATAATAATAAAAAAGGGAGCAGGGCAGACATTGTAAGTGGTAATTGGTGAATCCAGACAGCCCGTGTCTGAGGAGAGGCTTGTCAGAGGGGCTCCTCTGGGTGCTAGGAATGTCCTCAGAGGACAGCACACATTCTGTTGCCACTTCCCGGATGGCCGGGCCTCAACTTACCAAAAAAGGCTCTCAATTAGGAGAGGTGCCAACAATCCAACAATTGCAAGGGTTTTTCCCTAGGGCTTGAGGGAGACACAAAGGAACTGTTTACTGCAACTACAGTCGCTGTCTTTGGTATGTAAATACCCTGCTGTTTTTTCTCTCCTTACCCCATCTTCTATATTTCAACCCACGCACACATACTCACAGTCCATTGTTACACATTCTCTCCCTGTCTCTGCCACCTCCAAAGGGTGTCCAATTCGTATTGTTGCATGGAGTGTTAAACATTTCAAACTACATGCACAAGCAGATATGCTTGAGAGGTGGAAAAGCCTTAATTTTCACACATCTCCTGTTTTTGAGGTTTTTCCCAGCCAAGCCATGAAATGGGATATTGTGTTGTGCCAAACTCTATGTGTAGAAGTGTGTTATAGAGTCTGCATCTTGTTGTGGGCACATAGACTTGTGTTTTCACATCAAAATCTGCAAATTTGCCTTGATGGATACATGTGAAAATGTACATGTAATGTATTTAGCAGGAAAATGAAATTTAATTTAATAACCTCATTATTGCTGCAGTCATTGTACCATATTATGAAAGCTAAAATCCATATTTGGGGAAGCTAAGACCAGAATATAGCTTCTAACATTAGAATATCAAGGATAGTTTATATATATATATATATATATATATATATAAGTGTGTGTGTGTGTGTGTGTATGTGTGTATACTTTTTTTTCCAACATGACTGTATGTGACCTACTGAATGCAATAAAAATATTTCATATTGTCCTATCAAAAATTGAAAATCTAGCCTTTGAAAAATATTAGATGAAATTGGATTATTACTTTCCAGAGGAATAAGGACAAAGGATAAAGATCATGAAATGGTATGTGTTGTTTTGATTGTTTGTTTTAATCAAAACAGGTACCTAGGCATAAATCCCTTCATTTCGAGATCTGGCTTTGACTTCCTGTCTTGTACTTTTGTTTTGAAATGCCTTCCTGGGTTGTCATAGGTTTTGTTCTTGCTATTAGCTGCTCATTTGCCTTAATCATGTTTACCTGTGTTTGATTAGTGCTCTGTCTGCCTGTGTTCTATGTTCTTTGCCGGATTCTCTGAGTTACCATAGAGTACTGTGTTGATGGTGAGTTCCTGTTGTGTTTGTTTAGTGGTCATCATGCTTATATCTGCAGCTCCCCATGTCTCTGTGGATTCTCCTCTGTGTTTCCCTAATTTGCTCCCCGCCATAACTTGGAGCATTTTGTTTTCATTCAAATATTTCAATTCATGTTCCCTGCCAAATATAAAATAAAAAATAAATAAAAATCAATGTTAATTAAAATAATAAGGAAGGAGAAAGAATAACCGCCACATGCAGTATGACCAACCAAATAAAAATAATAAAGGTTCTAAAATATAACTGGCTTGCTAACTAGAGTAGCAATGAATCAGATTCTGATACTCACTATTCATGTTCAAATAAAATATTCATTCACACTGTATAGGCAGCTGAGTTCAATAGACTATTAAAACCGTCCCCCTGGTTGTGGAATCAGAGAGACAGCTACAATGTATCCTGCAATCATAATACCAAACTGTTAACCCACCAGTCACAAAGTGCTGGCTGTTACAAGTAAATAAAACCCAACATTTGCTCTGATTCACTCAGTTCAGCAAATTAATACTATGCTATACAAATGCATTATGAAATCAAAATAGCTAATTTTGAGTATTTGAATCATGTGACTACAAGGCTAGCAATGTCATCTTAATGCTTGAACACTCCAATAGATTTCACTGCTCTTCTTGATATCCATAGCAGTGGGTGGTGGTAATCAATAAATAACTACTTTTCTAAAAAATAGAACAAAATGGAAGATGACCAAAACACTCATGTCAGGGTAAATGGAAGAGCCACCACGTAATTCATTACATAATTACATAATTCATCAGTATGGCTGCTCATCAACTTAATCTCATCAGTATGGTTTTATATAGTGCTATTCCACACACGTGTACTCAAATAGCTTTACACTATTCCCATTCACCCAATCGCAAACACACACCAATGCTGTTGCCATGCAAGAAACTGTCATGGGCCATAGTATCTTGCCCAAAACATTTTGATATGTGGACTAGAGAAGCCAGGAGTCAAACCGCCAATCCTTTAGTTCATGGGCAACTTGCTCTGCCCCCTGAGTCACAGCTGCTGCAAAGCTAAAGTATGTGACATGACTCTATGTATCTAAGCCATATACTCACTTGAAGCTGACCTGGTTTATAAAATTATTTACATATTTACATATACAACTACATTTGAGTCACTGATAGCATTTCTGCAAATCATTTACCTCACTTGAAGACTTATCTTCTCTATTCCCAGCAGCTCAAAAGGGCCTGTATAATGTTGCTTCAGCTATAGAGGCCACTTCAGCTGAAGAGGCCACTGCACAGCAAAGGTTATATTGCCTTGCTGGACAAAAGGCTGAAAAAACACTCTCATACACACTTTGCTTTCACCCAAAGAGAGCTGGGATAGGCTCCAGCAGATCCCTGTGACCCTGGTTAAGGAATAAGTAGGTATAGATAATAGATGGATTTAGGTATTATGGTCTATGCCAACATTTTTTTGAGTGAAAAAAACAGCCCAAAAAGGCAATGCAAAAATCTGTTGTTACTTTCACTATTTACATAGCCACTCTGAAGTCTTTATTTTTTAAATTCACTTTTTCTGTAGTTACTATTTTGTGCCTTTGTAATCTGTGTATGTGCACATCTTGGCAACCACCTCCCCACCTCTATAACCTCAGTCAAAAACTAACAGTTTTTCTTTACACTTTTCCAAATCCCCAGAGGTTTGTCTAATTATTTCTTTGGCTTTAGTGAAGGAAGGCTATCTGTGCTGGGGCTAAAGTGAACGCAGATATTCACATGAAGCTGAAAGAAGTGGAGAAAAAAACAGATCTAGACAGGCAGAATTGGATCAAGCTCACTGACTGTTTTCTCCCTTCAGCTTGATCCTTGTTATTCCCCTGCACTAAGCACAGCTTTCTCTGGCCTTATCTTCTCAGACGCTTGCACCTCACCTAAGAAATCTCAAATCCCAGCCATACCTAGAGGCAAAGCAGTCAGCGCTAACATGCTAATGCAGCACACTATTGAGCAGTGGTTTCCTAGCAACCTCCTCTGTTAACTTCTCACTAAAGAAAGCTGTCTCCAGCTGTCCATGGCTGTGTGGCTGGACTCAAAAGTGTGAGCATTTGTCTGCAAATGTTTTATGTGTAACAGGTGTGATAAGCTCTTGCAGTTTAGACACACTAATCAGTTTTTAGCCAGCAATAAGAATGTCAAATTCAGATGATGTCTCTGTTAAATTGAAAATGAATTGTAAGTCTGGTGTGTTCCTTATGTAGGCGTAGAATGGCTTAAAAATTATGTCTAGAATCTAAAAAAATACTATTGGCATTGGATAAGTGCAAATTTGGCCATCCCAGCTGAATAGTTCATCAATACTTCACCATCTGCTTTGAGCAACAGTATAAGATAAAGAATAACTAAATCAAAACATTTTTCAGTGTTAGTACCACTGGAAACAAAAAAGACTTTTACAACTAACAATCTGTTATTACCTGAGCTTCAAGCAGTATAACCATATGTATATTAGTTTCTACTGTCATTATGAAAGGATGACTCTTTTAGTTTGATTAAATCTCCACTATGGGATATTATTAACAATTAATTTTAAAGGATTGCTTCTACAAAATTAAAGCTATATGTTTCAAATTTAAAAGATTCTTCATGTCATATTATGTAAAATATTTTAAAAACCTATTCTGAATTGATACTAATATCCCAGATTAGTTGACATACTTAAAATTTAAGGGGAATGAGAACCTTAAAAATGTAAGCATTTTATGCCTGCTTTTGGGCCCTAATTGCCCCCACCAATGATCGTGGGGGATGTGGCCTGATTATTTATGATATCTGGTCAGGAAGGCTTTGGTGGAATACCCACAATATCCAATGAGAGAGAGAACCCCGGAAAACATCACCAGCCTGATGTTGTGTATATTTACAGCTCACAAATATGGCATGTGCCAGTTCATCAAAACAAAACCAGAGCGAAATGAAAAAAAAGACAATCTTGTTGAATTATGGCAACAACACAAGCTTATTTTCAATGTATTACACAAGATGTACCACAATAGCTCAGACAAAGTAAAGGCGTGGGTCACAAAGCCTTGTTTGATCATGCGAGTTTCTGTAAAATCATGTTTCTGTGGAATCATCAACATGTTAGAAATGGCAGGTGTGTGGTCTCACAGTCTGGTCAAAACATCTGTCTGCGTTTGAAAGATTATGTTATAAAGTGTCCACATATCTGTGGTATCCCACACTTTTTAAAATCCATAAAGTTTTGAAAATGCACCTGACTTGCAATTTTCTTCCCACCAAAGTGGCTATATATAAAAAATTCCCTTCTCACCCCTACGGGTGGTATGTGTGTGTCTTCCTCAATCTTGGGTCCTCTACCAGAGGCCTGGGAGTTTGAGGCTTCTTTGCAGTATCTTAGCTGTTCCTAGCATTGCGCTCTTCTGAACTGAGAGCTCTGATGTTGTTCCTGGGATCTGTTGGAGCCACTCTCCCAGTTTGGGGGTCACAGCCCCGAGGGTACCGATTACCACGGGGACCACTGGTGCCTTCACTTTCCACATCTTTTCTAGTTCTTCTTTCAGCCCTTGGTATTTTTCAAGCTTTTCATGTTCCTTCTTTCTAATACTACTTGGGATTGCTACATCTACCACTATGGCTTTCTTCTGTTGTTTGTCCACCACTACTATGTCTGGTTGGTTAGCCATCACCAGTTTGTCAGTCTGTATCTGGAAGTCCCACAGGATCTTAGCTCGGTCATTCTCCACCACCTTTGGAGGTGTATCCCATTCTGACCTCGGGAACTCCAGCCCATACTCGGCACAGATATTCCTGTACGGTACGCCGGCCACTTGGTTATGGCGTTCCATGTGTACCCTGCCTGCTAGCATCTTACAACCTGCTGTTATGTGGTGGATTGTCTTAGGGGCATCTTTGCACAGCCTGCACCTGGGGTCCTGCCTGGTGTGGTACACCACAGCCTCTATCGATCCTGTGCTCAGAGCCTGTTCTTGTGCTGCTATGATTAGTGCCTCTGTGCTGTCTTTCAGTCCAGCTTTTTCCAGCCACTGGTAGGACTTTTCGATATCAGCCACTTCTTGTAACTGTTGGTGGTACATACCGTGCAGGGGTTTGTCCTGCCATGATGGTTCTTGCTCCTCTTCCTATGCATCGGGTTTCTGTTGCCTGAGATATTCACAAAGTATTCCATCGCTCGGGGGCCATCTTCCTGATGTACTCATAGATATTTGCTGTTTCATCTTGGATGGTGGCTCTAGTTGGATAGGACTGCTCTCTTTTGGGGTCCTTCAGGATCAGAACTGTCCTGCCTTCAGTTAGCCACTCTGGGTGAGTTCCATCCATTAACAGCTGGGTCATTTGAGCTGCCAGGTGCTCATGGAGTGCAGTTAGCCTGTAGGCATGGATCATGTCAGGCCAGTTTTCCAGTTCTTCATGCTTGAGACCCTTTTTGGATATCTGCCATTGTGATGGTTACTGGTTCCTGTTCAGGGAGGTTACTGTGGCCTGCTCTCAGGTCTGCCAGCCACTGGTCTAAACTTGGTGGGTCTGCTCTCATGTTACTACCCTGCCAATGAGAGTACACTTTGGATGGTTCAGTGGAGAACACCTAGTTTATTCCCCTTGCTTCTATTTCTCTGGTGTAATATGTCTCTTTTGGTGTGTGGCCAGGGCTGTGTAATTCTTACCCAACTTCATCCCACCTCTCTGCAGTTCTGATAGTTGGCTAACTTCTCTCCGTGTTGCCCTTATTTCTGCCTCCAACCTCTTTCTCCATGAAGGATACTGCTCCTTGGTGGTGGTGTATATTTTGTGGCCAAGCATTTTTAAGCATATATATATATATATATATATATATATATATATATATATATATATATATATATATATATATATATATATATATATACAGAGAGAGAGAGAGAGAGAGAGAGACAGAGACCCCCCCCCCCCTGCAAGAACACCGCAGAGACTGTCTGCCCAACGAACATCTAAATCATATAAATCAGAAGTTAACACAAGAGGAGTTATTCATAGAAACCTAATAAAAATTAAGACCACCCCTCTTATTGAACAGAAAAACAGAACAGTCAGATGTGGATTATTAAATATTAGGTCTCTTTCGTCTAAATCTCTGTTAGTAAATGATTTGATAACTTGATCAACCCCCCTCCGTCATAAAAACTGTCATGTTTCTATAGAGTAGCATTAGAGTAGCATTTGAGCAGTAGAGTAGCATTTGAGATCCTCACTCTTAGCCTCTCACATCCAAACTGGAAAACACAAAAACCAGTTCAATGTGTACCGTCCACCTGTCCCTTACTCAGTTTTTAACTGAATTTCCAGACTTCCTATCTGATTTAGTGCTTAGTTCAAATAAAGTAATTATAATGGGAGATTTTAACATTCATGTAGATGTTGAAAATAACAGTCTCACAACTGCATTTAATTTCAATAAACCCACCTCAGTTATTTTTAGGCTGCTTCTCTCCCATAGATTTCTCTGTAACGTCAGTAGTTGCTTCATCTAAATCATCAACATGTCTCTTAGACCCCATCCCGACTAGACTACCTAAAGACACTTGGCTCATTTCTATTACACAGTAAATTTATCTCTAGTATCAGGCTATGTGCCACAGGCTTTTAAGACTGCAGTAATCAAACCTTTACTCAAAAAGCCTAATCTTGATCCAGGAGTCTTGGCTAATTATAGACCAACCATTTATTTCTAAAATCGTTAAAAAAGCTGTTGCTAAGCAGCTATCAGACCACTTAAACAGAAATTAACTATTTGAAGTTAATTAGTACAGAAACAGCACTGTTAAAAGTCACTACGATCTTCTCTTAGCCTCAGATAATGGACTTGGGACTATTAGGAAGCACTCTATTAATTACCACCGTTATGTAGATGACACTCAGCTTTATCTATCTATGAAACCTGATAACACAAACCAGTTAGCCAGACTTCAGGCGTGTCTAAAGGACATAAAGGCCTGGATGACCAGAAACGTTTTACTTTTAAACTCAGAGAAAATGGAATTTATTGTATTTGGGCCTAAAAACAGCTTTTCTTGGCTACTTTAAATGGTATAGCCCTGCCCTCCAGCACTACTGTGAAAAACCTTGGAGTTATTTTTGACCAGGATATGTCCTTTAATTCACACCTACAGTGGGTACGGAAAGTATTCAGACCCCTTTAAACTTTGGTAGACCTTGCAAAAGGGATGGAAATGGCTGTAATGAACACATTATGACACAAATTGATTACATCTTGTGCAGACGTTTCAACCTGAAAGGGTTAAATGGAGGCAAATTTGCTGTGGCGACTCCTGAAGGGAGCAGCCGAAAGGAAATGAAGCATTGATTTATGCCTGCTTTCCTATGATCTTGTTGACAAATTGTGAAAATTGATGCAGCAGAATTAAAGAAATTGCCTTGTTTATTAAAATATTTGGTGGCATGGTGTTACAGTGACACTGTCATCATCAGCATCTGATAGCAAGTTTTGGGTTCATGTACATAGTTGATCAAGGCTTTGGAATTTCTATGTGATTCTTGTATCTGTGAAGGTTCTCTCTGGGTATTCCAGCTTCCTCCCACAGTACACAGGATTAGATAGATTAGTGACTCTAAATTGCCTGTAGGTGATCTGTCCAGGCTGTACCCCACCTCTCACCCAATGTCATTTTAGTATTGGCACTAATGCCTCTGTGACCCTCTATACCAGGGGTATTCAACTAAAATTTAAAGAGGTCCAGTTAGAGAAAATTTCTTGAAGCAAAGGTCCGGAAGATCATAATGTCTAACTAGTTAGTGTGATATATATTTAAGTAGCCTAGTAGTTTTATCAACATCTGCATGTAATCAATACCTGACTGTCAAATCAAATGAATTCAGTACAATTCAAAAACTTTCTGAAATTATTTATTGTCATGTAACATACAACTGAACATATATGTATGGCTGTAGATATGTATAATGTTCTCTCATTAACTAAGTTCTCTCTCTTTCTCCGTCTCACTTTACAGTTTCTCTCCCTTTGTTTTCTACATGTATCGCTCTCTTTTTCTTTGTACTGTCTTTTCATGCAGTGTTGCCAACTCATCTGTAAGGAAAGTAACTATTGGCTGTCCTAAAAGTCGCTAGAAGTCGCTGAATGACGTCATTGCGTAATTTGCATAATGTCCACGGCACATGCTGTAATTGTGATGGACGCTTTTGCCAACTTCAGAAATGGAAAGTAAGAGACAATTGTGATTCTTTATAAGAAATAAGGGACAGAATAAGGGACACTCAAAATATTTCTTCTGTGCCATATAATGTAGCATGACGGCCTGCAGTTAATAAGTTCTCAGAACTAAATACATTTGCCTTGCTGTTTGAGTCAAATGCAGTGATTTATTTTAGACAAAGAACATTTTACCTTTTTTATTTTATTTTATTTTTTTATTATGCCATGCATCAGTACAGATCACACACATACATGATCGCACGCGCGATTCATTTGCCGAGGCGTGAACACTTCCTGCTGTGACTGCAGCTGGGAGGGAAGGACTGCTGCGAGAGGACTGGGCCGCCTGTGAAGGCTTTGGGAGCTTGCGGCTGCAGCTGATTTGCCGTCTTACTGCGGCAAATTGAGAAGTGTAAGAATGGTGCAATACAGACACATCAGAGTCTCCAAAGGTCTCAAGTAACACCAGAAAAAGTCGCCAGATTTGTCGCTAGTCGCTTTAAAAAAAAAAAAAAGTGTCTCTAGAGGGGTCTGAATACTCGCTAAATATAGCGATAAAGTCGCTAAGTTGGCAACACTGTTTTCATGTGTAACTTGCCTCTAGCGCTGTTTACACTGTAGAGTTGTAATGTTTACCGCTTGGGATGCACAGACTTGATTGGCTGAGTGGTATCACGTGGGATGGCTCAACTCGCATGCAATTGGTCTGTGCGTTTCCACTACCGTAAAGTCTACAAAAGCTGCACCGGTGGAAATAGAAGCACCCCGTTAGGTTTTAAATCAAAATCTTCTGTTTTGGCTGTATGTCCGGGTCCGTATGGGGCGGCTTCTGGGTCCGCACCCGGACCGCGGTCCGCCTGTTAGTGACCTCTGCTCTATACGTTAAGCAGTATAGATAAACCATGGATATATTAAACATATTCTTCGTTGTTAAAACCCAGTTCCTACATTATCCATAATCTAGCTATAGTTGACAGAGGTCTGGCAAGATTATTTTAATTTTAATTTTAATTTTTTTCCCTTTTTCCCTTTTTTTTTTTTTTTTTTACTTTGCTTCAAGTCATAATGACTGACCAAGACCTGACGTCTGAAGACCAAAACAAGATTTCCGAGGTCTTACCTGATTTATGAAAAAAATGCGCCGGTCTGAATGGCAGCACGTAGCTCCGTGTTTTTTTTTATAATTTTTTTGTAGTTTTTTGTATGTTTTGCCCTACAGTGTGCACAACCCACTGTCATGAGATGGTTATTTCTGTTTCCAGTTGGACTTTTATTTTGATGCCTTAGTTCCTCTTGCCCCCTATGTTAGTTGCAGGTAGCTTTATGTTTATTAGTTAGATTACTTTCACCTCTGTTAAATTAGTTTTTGTTCCGAGTCTATTTGCCTGAGTTTGCCTGTGGTGATTTCTATGCTTGTCTGCCTGTCAACGCTGATAGTGGCATTTTGTTCCTGGACAGGGATTCCTCTGTTTGCCTGCCTGTCCTAGCCAATAGTGGCGTTTTGTTCCCAGACAGGGATTTTTGTATTTTGTGCCTGAGTTCTGAAAGATTCAGGAGGAACTATAATAAACCTGTTGTGTCCTGCATTTGGATCCTACCTCCTTCATCACTGCACCTCACTCACATAACACCTATATAGAGAACTTGTGCGCACAAGCTTCCTGTTACCACCAGGTCTTTCAGGAAATGGTCACTAGAGGCAAGGGATTCATTGAGAGACTGCTTTGAGTGCACAAACTGGGATGTACTGATGGATGAACAGGAAATGGACAATGACTTGAACAGAAGAGTTAGAATCATCACTGACTGCATTAATTTCTGTAGAGACACAGTGCTTCCAGTAATCCTTATCGTAACAATACACCATGGATAATCAGTGACATTAAAGACCTCCTGATCCAGAAAAAGAGGGCATTCCAGGACAGGGATAAGGAGAAATAGGAGTATAGGAGTATACAATGGGAGCTCAAAAAGACACTGAGGCTAGCTAAGGTAGAGTACAAGAAAAAGTTGGAAAAACAGCTGGAGAACAATAATTCTAGGGAGGTGTGGAGAGGGGTAAGGACCATCACTGGCTACAAACTGAAGAACTCTGTCTTTGGAAGGTGATGTGGATTAAGCCAATACCTTCAACCAGTATTACATCAGGTTTGACAACCTGGCTTCTTCCACCTATTTCTCTGCAGCTACCGCCTCCCCCACCACCCCAGCGGTTGCTCCCTGTTCCTTCACCTCTACAGCTGGTCCCCCCACCATTATTACCTTTGCGGCTGCTCCCTCCATCTCCACCATGGCAGATGATCCCTTTACCTCTACCTCTGCGGCTGCTCACTCCACCTCTACAGCTCCTTACTACACCTCATCCTCTATGCCTGCTACCTCCATCTTCACCTCTGCAGCTGCTCCCTCTGTCTTCACCATCCCTCTGTTACAATCTGAACAGCTCCTCATGTCTGTAACAACGGATAGATAGCATGGAGAGGTTGGAGCTGAGCTCAGGGGACTTCGGCCAGGGAAGGCAGCAGGACCAGGCTTCTGAAGGACTGAGCAGGACAACTAGATGTCTCTCTTCAAAGGCTCTTTAGGTTGGAAAAAGTCCCGGCATTGTGGAAGACTTCTTGTCTAATACCAGTGCCCAAAGCAGGATGTCTGGTAGTGCAGAAGACTATAGACCGGTGGCTTTGACATCCTACATTATGAACCTTGGAGCGCCTCCTTGCATGAGGTTGCAGGTTGAGGAGAAAGTTGTATTGAATCAACTCCAGTGTTTTTTGGCCAGTAACTGTATTTATGAGGTTTTTCTATCTGGTTTGAAGTCTGCTCATAGCACTGAGTCTGTCCTCTTGAGAGTGTTAAATGATATCTACCTCTCCACTGACTCTGGAGACTCTATGGTTCTTATTTTTTTAGATTTATCAGCTGTAAATACCATACACCACTCCTTACTTTTATCTTGATTCGAGTCTTGGGTATGTCTAAAAGCAAATGTTTTGAAATGGTTCCAGTCATATCTCTCTGACAGAAAGATTTCAGTCAAGTTCTGGAATTTTTTCTCTTCCACTACACCTTTGATCTGTGGCCTTCCACTAGGCTCTATCTTAGCTCCGTCTCTATTTTCTCTCTACATCCTACCATTGGGCCATATTCTATGACAACATGGTGTGTCTTTTATTTCTATGCAGATGATACCCAAATCTATCTACCAATCAAAAGAAACAATTCCTCTGTGATTACTATTCATCTGCATTTATTAGAGGAAGTCAAAGTATGGCCAGCCCCAAATTTCCTCTTCCTAAATGAAGACAAGACCAAGGTAATTGTTTTTGTCCAAATGAGAACTCTCAGTGCATAAGCCCTAACTTAAAAAGTCTATCCGCTTTTAGATTCCCACAGGTGTGGAACCTACGTGTCCTTATTGACCAGCAGCTAAATTTTGATAAACATATCTTTTCTGCTGGAGCCTATCCCAGCTCTCTTTGGGCGGAAGGCAGGGGTGCACCCTGGACAGGTCACCAGTCCATCACAGAGCCATATATAGTGAAATTTCTGTGTAAAGTAAATATGAGAGCTGCTGGACAATCTGAATTTCCCGCATGGGGGATGAATAAAGTATCTATCTATCTATCTATCTTCCTGAAGGTTTTACCTATTTCCTAAAGGCATTACCTGACTCCTGATGGCCAAACCTGATCCCTGAATGTCTTACCTGTTTCCTAAAGACCTAACCTGATTTCTGAAGGCCTAACCTGTTTCTTAACCCTCTGGGGTCGACGCACGCGCCGGCGCGTTTTGACGCATCTTTTTCTGATAAGGCCGAAACAAACTTAAATTACTCCATCAATTCTGATCGTACAGATAAAAGAAGTATATCATTCAAATCTGTAAAGGGTCTAGTTTTAGTGGTATACCATCATAATAACAACAAAACGTTGTGCTTTTTTTAAATAAAGAAAGCCGACAGGGTGCGCTCTCGGACTTTTCTGTCTCTGCCATTTCTCTTCACAGACGCGTAAATAAAACAACCAGAATCTCAGCGAATAAGTGCCTCATAAAAATAAGAATTATATGGCTAGAAAGCTTGAAATGTTTTCTTTTGAGTGAAACAATTCAAGTCAAAAACAAATCATCACTTTTTATTTCATCCGTATGAACGTAAGGAGAAGTCCGTTTTTTCCTGTCTCACCTCATTACAGGTAATGCGGTCCCGCCTTGTACACTGTCCACTGTTCACGTGTAAATAATCTCAGGTGAACCAGGTAAATATGTGTACGCCCCCGAGAAATGACACAAAATATCAAACTTCATCATAGAATTTACTCACTTTTTCTGCGCGTTTGGATGATGGCGCGTTACGCACGTGAAGCGGCGCTCCTTACATTCCACACAGAGACAAACAGTTTAGCTTGTCCTCAGAGTAAAAACACTGATTTTAACTCAAATGAGGATCGTTTGGCTCCTCATTGTGTTGTATTGTACAGCACTAATCCGTCCCATCTACATTGACTGAAAGGCTCATTATGCGCGCCTTTGTCTGGTCGTTCAGTGCGTCTTTTGTGTTCTCAGGTAAATCACATGACTATTCATCCTCAGACACACCCTCTTGCATATGGCCTTTCTGGACAAAAAGTGTCTTAGAAAATTTAAATCAGTGTATTGTTTACTGTGAATGTGTGAACAAGATGACATTCACAGCACTCTGAAGTAAACACTGTAGCCTACAACATGCTGGTCTCCAAAGTCTTGTGAACCAATGTTCTGTTTGTGTTTTATGGTCTTATTTCAGTGAGTAAAAAATGTTAGTTTTTCACTAGCCATGCATAAACACTTTTTTCTCAAAAACACAATAATGTATAAACTTGAAGCTCACATATTATTGTAGCCAATTTTGTGCTGATTACAGTGTTATCAGACTTTAGACATTAATATGTTTAAAAAACACTGAAAAAAGCACAAATGTCAGGACATGTCAAAATTTGTCCAGGCCCCAAAAACCCCCTCAGACCCCAGAGGGTTAAAAAGCCATTCCTGAGAGCTAACCTGATACCTGAGAGTTAACCTCACTCCTGAAAGTAGAACCTGTCTCATGAGGACTTCACCTAATTCATTAAAACCTAACCTGACTTCCGAGACATCACCTGATTCCTGGAAAACTAGCCTGACTGTTGAGGACCTGACCTGATTCCTGGAGACCTGACCTAACTCCTGAGAACCTAACCTGACTCCTGAGAACTTAACCTTTCTGAAGGCCTAATCTGACTTCTGCAGGTATATCATATTCCTGATTGTCTTACTTGATTCCTGAGTGCCTGACCTGGACTTTGAAGTACCAGGTTATCTGTTATCTCATTGCCACAGCGGCCAAAGCTACATCCATGAGCCCTGCTTTGATTTACTTCATGTTATTGAAACAAACTGCTGATCACCGTGTGTCTCGTCTCATCACGCTAAGTTAAGTGACTGCTCCTTGTGTTCCGGAGAACAAACTGTTTCTTTTGCTCCATAGGACTTTTGTGTGCATCGCTCAGGTTACCAAGCCTAGCACCCTTTTTCTTGTTTCCACGTTTTCTTTTTGTACTTTATGTTTGTTCCCATATTTTCCATGTAGATCTGGCAAATCCCAGTTAGGAGACCCAGATCACACGTCAGGCCATGTCACCTTGTTTAATGTTCCCTTTGTTCCATGTTCCATGTGCTTCATGAAAGTCTGGTGAGTCCCCGAGTGTGTGTGACCTGGATTCCCATGCCATGTTCCCCTGATCCATGTTCCCCTTGTGTTTCATGAGAGTCTGGTGAGTCCCCGAGTGTGTGTGTGACCCGGATTCCCGTGCCATGTCCCCCTGATCCATGTTCCCCTGTACCTCATGAGAGTCTGTTGAGTCCCTGAGTGTGTGCGGCCCGGATTCCCATGCCATGTCCCCTTGACCCATGTTTCTTGTATTTCCTGTGAGTCTTGTGAGTCCCGAGTAAGAGACCCAGATCCCCACGCCATACCATGTCCCCTTCATTCATGTCCCCCTATATATCATAGTTTCCTTGTAGATCTGGTGAGTCCCGATTAGGAGACCCAGATCCCATGCCAAGCCTTGTACCCTGTCTTTTGGTTTTCGTGATTAGATAAAAGGAATTTTGTTCGAGAGGTTTTGTTTAAATAAAATCTCGTTTTGTACCTAAGTGGGCAATTATTGGTCCTCATTTTCCCCCCAAACGTGACAGTAAGCCTGATTTGTTTTCCTGAACTTACTCCTGCCTGCTACTAGTTACCTGTTCCTGTTAATTATCTGGCCTGAACCTGTTTTCTGCCTTGGATATTTTAGTGAAGCCGTGCATTGGTGGGTTTGGGAGAATTTTTATGTTTGGTTTCTGTATTGTTGTCTGTTTCACCAGAACCTCTATCACAGCCATTCATTTGTGCTTTAATACACAATAACTAATAACACAAGAAACTCAGTCCTTCTGTCAAGCCTTTTTCCTGAGCTCAGACGTAACACATTGCTTTTAAAAATGTGACTCTATCCTTTAATTCACATTTAACTTTCATGCCAGAGGTTAGCATCACCTGCAATAACACAGTGGTCTCACTGTCATCAGGGGGGTATATTGTTTCAGATGGTGCAAATTCAGACTTAAGCATAAATGTAGTGGTGCAAAATGCCATAATATGCATAAAATCTTGATTTTAGAATTTAAATATTTCTGTATTAGCATGAAATATGAATTACTGGCTGATGTGACATTATGCAGCAGTGTCACCTTGAAAACTGTGTTCTAACTCTTCAATTGCTAGAAATACATTTTTTGTTTGATAAATAGCATTAATAAATGTGTGGGTTTCACAAAAACATTAAAATTAACATCTGTGTTTGAAATGAACCCTTACTCTAGGCCTAGTGGAATGTCATGTCATTTGATCACATCGGCGTGACGGTAGACTCCCAAGGGCTAATTGAACTGAATTACAAATTATTGATGAAAATGAATACACGATGCATAAAAAATTAATATTCAAATACATAAAACATACCCCCCCCAAAAAAAATCCACCTCTGAGAAAATAAATGGAGACATGCATAAAATGAGTAAGCAAGCAAACAAATACATTTAAGAGATAAAGTTTTAATGCTGCCACCATTTTGTTCCCTCCATCACAGGCACAATGTTATATGCTGGCATGGCATATTCAGGTGTGCGACTGAGGTTATTGCTGGTAATTAGCAGTGTTAATAGGCACATCAGGAACAGCTTTGATTGTGAATCACTGGGATGATGTGTGAAGCTGTACTGTAGCAGCTACTTTTCATCAAAGCACTGCAAAGTCACTGCGGGCTGTTGGCTCTATTACAAAATACTTTCCAAAGTAGTTTTTTTCATCCCTTGACTTCTTGAAGCACTTGCGAGGGAGGGTTGTTTCTGCTTGTTGTAATGGGGAATTAGGGGCTTCAGTGTGAGCGATGGATGAAGAATTGTAATCCTGGTCTCTGGCTTGTCAGGGAGACAAGGAGCAAGATTTACAACACCTGAGGGTCTAAATGATTGGCCTTTGAGATAACTGGATATGTGTGAGTGTGAGTAAATTTACAGCCCTGTAAAACCCATATATTTCAAGTCTGGACTCTAAACTCTGACCTGTGTGAACTGCTGTGCTGTGAGGAACACCGGTGAGTGTCAGTCACACACAGACAATATACTATACATGTATAGTGCTGTTCTGGTGAAACATGGCACTATCAGCTTCTTTCATTTACTGTGAGGGAGTACAATATCTAAATCGTGACTGAAGGTGTAATCAGCAGTAACTAACTGCCAGAAAGAGACCATAACACATCAGCAGAAGTTTGCAAATGTTGCTCTTTAATGCTGGTCTGTCCTTAAGGGCTTCTGAGAATTCAAGATTTCCAAATAGGCACAGGCAGTATAACTGTTAACTGGAATTGCTAAACATATACAAAGAGACTGATTATTTCCTGCGAATGCCACTTGACCCTTAGCTTTGTGTATTTCATAGATGCTTCCAGATTTCTTGAACTACTTGTTGGCTCTGTATATTTACAGGAATTGTCAAGATTTCAAACCATAATTGCCAAATCTTAAATCTATAGCACAATAAACTAATCAGGATTTCCCTTTGTAGTGCAGTCTCTCTGGAAAAGCTACAAAATCTCACAATAGTTGAATACAGACTAAACAACCCCATTTCTTCTGATGGCTGGCCTGTCCCAAGCCCATACAACTAATTACTGGTTGTGCATGACTTTATAGTGCCTGCTCAGTTAATCCCTAAACTGTCCACTGGGATTGTCCAAACTCCTGGCTACAGTATGTCTTTTGACTAATCCTGAGTACAGGCTTGTACCATGTTTTGTAGTTCTTTGGAATTATCTGCATTTTATTTTAAAATATGATTAGATCTTCAACTAAGTCCCAATTTTCATCAAGCATAATATATTTAACTAATAACACAAACTATTGGATTGTTCTTTTCCTTACTGACCACAAAGTTCACAATGTAGTTTGGAATCTGGAATTATCATCCCAACGGTGAGAATTGAATTGCTAATGTTTCAGAGAAAAGACAGACAGAGAGCATAAACTACAGGAGGGAGAAGTCACAAAGTTAGTGACATTCAATGGTGGCATATACATGTGACAGGAGAGGAGAGGAGAGGAGAGGAGAGGGGAGGAAAGGAAAGGACAGAAGAGGAGAGGAGAGGATAGGAGAAGTTAGAATAGGATAGGATAAGATAGGATAGGATAGGATGTTGGGCTTCCTTGCTGAAGATGAGAGAGATTCTCTTTTAGTAAGGTCTGTTGTACATGCTGAGATAGTTAATATTACATGAAAATCTCTGTTAATTAAGGGATGAAAGTAATTGTTTCCTGAAACAGACAGACCCTCAGGTAACACCAGGAAAACAGATGTTGCTGTAAAACTTTTAATTCTGCAAAGCTAATAAGTCCAAATCAAGCCTGTTTTTTTCCCCTAAAATGAGTTTGTTGTGGGTAAACCTTTGTGTAAGCAAGTGTGTGTCTGGGTATTTTGCCTCCAAGGATTTGCCTTAGGCAATTTATTATGGTGGGTGTGTAGAATGTAAAAAACCCTATAGTCCCTTAGTTATTTCCCCTCATTAATGAAGTTACATTTTCTGAAATATTGTTAGTATTAGGCCTAATCATGTTACAAAGAACTTTATAGTATGTTTCAGCATAGCGATCATGGCGCTATACAAATAAAATTGAATTGAATAATTACACTGTTTTAATTTTTCATAGGCTTGTTTAAAGTACTCACATGAATCATTATTGTGCATCAGTTAATTCAGGAAATAATCTCACAGCTTTGCCTTGAAAAGCTTGTATGTTTTTGTACCTCAAATCCTCCTTTTTCTTTTGTTTTGTGTATGTCATTACAAAGTCTGTTTTTAATTTGTTTTCCATGTATACTTATAATATATAATAATTTAGTATATATAATTACATTGCTTTACCACTGGACAAACTTTGATGTCAGGAAGTGGAGCAGACAACATCCGCTGCACACTCACGTATCAAACATAATGTTTATAATGTCTGATTCATGAATGATTAATATCATAAACAAATTTCATAACTCCAGTGCACCAGATCCCTTGATGTCATGTTCCGTGTCTTGTGTGTGTAGTTTTTTTGCTTTTTCATGTTAGTTAGTTCTTTGTTTCACTAGCAATTTCCTGTTTTATTTTGTATCTGTGTGTGTATCTGTTCATGTCTGTTCTTATCATCCCCTGTAATTCCTAGTTCCACCTGTCTTGTTAGCTCCACCCTGTCTTGTATATATACTTATTGTGTTCCTGTGTACCCTTGTCTAGTTCCCAGTTTGTGTGTTCCCTAGTGTTCAGCTTACTAGCCTTACTTCCTTGTGTTCTATTGTGTGTTACCAACCTTGGCTGCCTACTGACCAGTTGCCTGCATGTGCCCTATTGGATTTCTATTCAACTTGTTTTTTGACCAGCCTTTTGCTATTCTGTGCTGTTGGGTCTGCTTGCTTCACGGGACGTTACACTTAATGACAGATCAACCAATCAGTTAATAAACAATAAAGAACATCAGTCTTTAATCTGAGGGGGAGTTCGATTCAGTGACGTTTATTGTGTGAACATGTGTAAACATAAATGATGTCAGTCGTACATGTATTTTAAAGATGTATTCAGGTGTTAGAAGGGAAAGCAGAGGGAAAATTAAGCAGATGAAATTGGATAAATAAACAAATTAAACATCTTGCAAATGGTGTAAACCACAGATGAAAGTGAAAGTAAAAATGAAAGTGAAAGTTGATGATGATTTTGTAGTGGTGGAAAAAGAGATTTTGAACTCAATTTCGGGCTGACGTCTAAATGGCAAGATAAGCTAACAATAAGTTTGAGGCAATCAGCACAGCCACAGTCATTTGTCTGACCGTCCAGATAAATTTTAGTGGGGTTTGGGCCGGCTGGTCCGACTGCAGTGTGGCCGGAGGGTTTTCTGGAGGTGCATCAGCATTCCTCGGAACTCCTTTGGCTGTGGGTCTAAGACGGCTGTTCATTGTCGAGTTGCTCTCTTTATTTGGTCACTGACCATTGGCTCTGCCAGGTTATTAGACCTTCGTTGATGACGGCTCTTGTGGATAGTCACACTAAACTTCTGAGGCTGAACTTCACTGCGCTGTGAGTATCAGCTTAAGGTGAGCTATTTATTACAACACAACATTGTGGAGGAGAGCATGAACTTAGTGGGTGAACTATTTTTGGTTACCAAATTCTCTCTTCTCCACATGGGAAGCGGAATTCTCGCATCTCTGGGTAGTGTCTGCATCTTGTTCCGGAGACTACAGGGGCCGGCCAAATCATTCTCTTAAATGAAGGACACACCCTCAGTGGGAATAGATGGGCACAGAGCCACAAAAACATCTCCAGACACAAAGACAGTTTGTAGGTTAACTGTGCATTGGCATAGTTAAATAACCCCCAACACCTTGCACAACAGCACTACACTTCAGTTCAGACTGTTCAGAAAATGGCATCCAATCCTGCAAAGTCACCCACTGAAAAGCTCCACTCCAGCTCCAGATTTTAATAGGGCATTTAACATTTTAGATAAGTACAAATAACATCAGGCGGGCAGTTTTTAAACACCTCAAGGAGAATTAATTGCCTTCAGATATATTCACCATCTCTCAAAGAGACTTTATTTTTCTTTAGCAAATTCTACATATGATTGGTTTTCAAATTTAGTTAGGCCTTTAAAATGTTGATGGTAGGTCTCAGGAACCAGCTCAGAGCCCTTGAGGACAACACTTTTAACTGTGTCACAGTCCATACTGTTTAAGTGTTAAAGCAGGATATGTTTCCTGGGCTTTCCCAACTAAAACACTTTGTAGAAGTAATGTCAAAGCATGGTTAGGCCATTTAGAAATTGTAGTCACACGCTCAAAATGTTGAAAATACTTTTCAACATCCTTTTCCACAAATAGAGGAACCAATCTAATATTTTTGATCACATCAAACTCTGCTTGCTCAGACTTGATGCTTATTGAATCTCTTTTAAACTTAAAAAAATGTTCATGTTCCAACAACATTTGCTGTTTGCTGTTAGTTGTAACTGTTTTTCCTACACACAGCTCTTTAAGTCTCACCTCCAAAGCAGTGTTAGAAGAAGCTGGAATCTGAAGAAGGCTTAAGTGGGCCACTCTCAACTAAAATGGCTTTAAGACTGTCTTTAATGTGTTCTTTCAGACGTTTGTTCCAACCTGCTCAATATTATAATCAGCAGCTAAACTAAACAACTGGGCTCTAGGGAGCTTCTCCAGCAACTCCTCTGATGGTGACTCAATGAAATCTACAAGAGAAATAGGTATCACGAAACTCACACAAATTACTGCTAGACTGTATTGTAAGACATTCCATAAGTAGTGTCTAACCAAATCTAACTAAAGTCTAAGACTCAACCCTAGTCTTCGTAAGGAATAGCGGTGGGTTTTGCATTTATAGCCCAATGGCATGGTAACGGTGACCAGCAAGCTGACAATCACTTAAAACCACGGAATGCTCCTGAGTCGACGTAGGGGAAAGGGGAACAGGCTCTACCTGCTGTATCTCCACACTAAAAGAAAAACCTTGACACTAGTAACGGGTCAAACAATACCGAAGCATTGTTGCATGTATCAAGCACAAACAGCGCAAACCTGTATCAGTGAGTGTATTGCTTTAAGAAAAATCATGTGACCAATACAGCTGCTGTGTCATACGTTGTTGAGGTGCCAAATTGTGTTTATCAGGAAGTGCAACTTATGACTCATTTGCATTCCTGCTGAAAGGAGAAAAGGAGACTGTTTGGTGCTCTTTGTGTGTATTTCGTGTGTACTAACATTATGGAAATATTGAGTAAAAGGAAAATGTTTTCCAGTCAGAATACTACAAAATAGGTGCACTATTTGCATTGCACATTCTATAAATGTAATAGGGAAAAAGTCATGTTTGACCCGATCAAATAGCCACACTCACAGATATATAGAACAAAACATTGTAAATTGTTTCTTATTTCAGCACGAGCACTACGGCTAAAGAAAAGCTGGCTAAAGTGCAGGAGCAGATGGGAAGACCACTGCTGAAACTTACCGAGGTGCCAACATGGTGGAACAGTACCTACCATGTGCTGGAAAGAATTAATGACCAAAAGGAGCCAGTGTGGGTATCCCTGGCCTCTTTAAAAACAGATATAACTCCACTTACTGCTGAAGCTTATGAAATCATTGAAAAAACACTCAGCATACTTGCGCCTTTAAATCAAGCTACAATGGAGCTGTCTAAAGAAAAAAAGTCTATGAATCCAAGGTCATTCCCATGCTAAAAATGCTACACCATGCACTTTAGCGCAATGCTTCAAATCTAGGTCATACACACTGCAACACAACTCATTAAAAATCTCCAAAGAAGAGTCACAGATACTCTGCAGTCTGGAATTATTAAATGTGATGACACTTGCAACACTTCTGGACCCCAGATAAAAAAGTCTTGGCTTTCTAAGTTCATCTAAAGCCAATGACAGTAAAACGTTTAAAAGCAGAATGTGCTGCAGAAATAAATAGCCCTGTGCCTACCCCATCAGCTACTATCAGAACAACATCAAAAGAAGCACAGCCTTCATGACAACATTTACCATTAGTATCCAGTAATTTTATTTATTTCTACTGTCAATTTCTTGAAAATCATGTCATGTAATTTTAATGACTAACAAAGAAAGTACTGTATTGTTTTCTCAGATGACCTGTCCAGTCCTCAATACTGGTAACAGGAAAACAAATGTGTCTCAACTAACTTTGGTAACTGTGGTGGTAACAGTTCACAATCTCTAGTACACCATGCGGCAGACTGGCAATATTTTACCCAGATAAAAATATAATAACATTACCTGATAACAGGAGACCAATTGTGTCTCAACTAGCTTCGTGGTAACAATTTACAAGTAATGTACTCTCTCTAGAACAAAGTAAAATAAAAAAGCAAATTAAAACTACTGGTAATAACTAATCTGAAATAACATTTAAGCAAGCACAGTTAGGAACACACAGAGCTCATTCTAATGCATTTTACTTGTGTCATTCTAAAACATGTAAGTGAACTGTAACACATTTAATTCAGTATGACATGAACACTTGTCACAAACGACCTACCTCGGGGATAACATACAGCAGACTGGCAACTCAGTCCAGGTTGCACTCACCAAAGTTGCAGGGACACAGCCCGGGTTGTCTCCTGCAAATCAGCAGGCACAACTGGCATCGTCAATGTCACATGCTAGATTCTCAGTGAAGGCCCATCACCATGTTAAAACCTAATTTAACAGGAAGGAATCATAGCAAAACACTAACAAATTATGGCAAGTTGAATCACTAACTCTGCTACACCTCTCCCCCATCGAGAGCCAGTCAAGCAGTGGTGAAGGAGTGCTGGTACTGTGGGAGACCAGGCCAGTTCAAGAAGGAGTACATACTGTAGTACTGTTTCAGTTCATCTCTCAAGGTGGAATCCCAATAGAGATTCTGACTGACTGGGGCACTTAGTTCATGTAGGCAACATATTGTGGGAACTATACAGATTACTGGGCATCAGATCTATTTGGCCCAGGGTGTACTATGCCTGGATTGGTGGAGCATCTGAATAAGATTCTGAAATCCATGATCTGTAAGCTAATTCACGAGGATGAACATAATTGGTACAAATGGTTAGATGTTCTGTTGTTTGCAGATTAGTAGAATACCTATTTCTCCTCAAACAGGTTAACAGTACTTGCAATTGCAGCACTGCAGACTGCAGTGTACTTTGACCTTAGCTAGGCAATAAAGGTGTCCAACATGTAAACATGGAATGTGTTTCTCTGGATAGGTGGCACGCAACTAAACAACTGACCATGAAAAGGTCAGAGGTGGTTGTGAGGGGTTTCAAGACCTTCTTATTTCAGATGTCAACTCCTATCTGCACTCAGATTGACAATAAGGAAGAACAGACCTTCCCATGATATACAAACACATGCTGAAACCCAAGCCTGTATTTCAGGCAGATAATACACATTCATATGACGTTTAAAGACGCATCATCCTGCATATTTGCATACTATCATTATACACTGTGTTGGTGTGCAGCTTGACTTGGGATCTTTTTTGAAGACTTAATTAATTAATTAATTCATTAACTAACTTGGCTGGGTTAAGCCAGAATGAATCTCTAACCATCCATCAATTATCCATTATCTATACCAGCTTATTCCTATTTAGGATCATGGGGATCTACTGGAGCCAGCACTCTTTGGGTGAAAGACAGGTCACCAGTATGTCTAATCACACCATATTAAAAAGTGTGTTTAAGCTGAAGTTAGTATATTATAATTATGTTTACCTGTGTGTGTTGTTCACATGCTTTAGTGGATGCTGTTTATACAGAAACAAATCCATTTCACCCACATACATACTGGCAAACACATAAATGCAAATATAAAACAAAAGTGAAATTTACTGACACTTTTGCACTGTGACGCCCCGAACAAATAACATAAACTATACACTACCACTACCCCTCCTTAACCCAACAGCCTACTTCATCTTCCATCTCATGCTGCCCCCACAGCTGCTGCTGCTCCTGTCACAGTACATTTCCTCCCATGTCATTTTGACCACCGCATCGTGTACAGCAGGGACAAAATGAAGCGTCCTCAGTAAGACACTGTCCTGTGAGGTACAACCACCAGCGCCAGTATACCCTTTTGCCAAAAACCAGGAAAGGAGGTGTGTGGAGAGGGACAGCAACTTGCTGACTCTCCTCCATATTACATTTCTTCTGTGCTCATTTTCTCAAGAGGTCCTCATCTATTTTGTCAGGCAAGCTCCTTCGAAGAGGCCACCTTGTTAAATATGGTATGAGTCATTTACTGCAGTCTGCATTGAAATGAAATCCCGTTTTTGTGTGACTTTTGTGAGCTGAAACACAGTTGTGACTGTGGAGGCCTGGACAAAAAAATAAAATAAAATAAAAAAAGTGAGGTGGTTTTTTCACCCTCGTTCGTTTCAATCAATCTTAGGACTCATTATTCAACTACATTTACAGAAACTGGCCTATTATGTTTTTGATCAAACATTTAATATCATTTTTACAAAAGAACACATAGATGTTTGTTTTCAACATTTTATTGTCAAAATATGAACCTTAAATGAGTTTTTTACACATGTAATAAAGAAAATAAACCAAACATTATTTTTATATATGATGACATTTTAATCTTACATTTTAAAAAGGGCACTTGCTTAATAGAATTTCTCACTTGAAGCAAAAGTGGGTAGCTCATTAATTCAAGCTCATGAAGCAACTTGCTTTCAGACATCAGACACTGCTAGACATTATTCTGATGAGCTGCATGTAAGAACGCAATTGTCTGAGGAATACCGAGGAAGACTGGGTAGTGTGGTGGTGAGAGCCAGTGGCAGACAGACTGTCAGGAACACCGGGACATTTCCGGCTTGCAGGCGATAGTATAGCAGCAGGATACATTATCCTCACATAACTTCCAGGTTCTTCCAAAAAAGAGAAGGCACAGTGAAACATGTAGAGGACAGCATTATCCCCTCCAATGTGTTCTCTGTAAGCAACCTACAGGGGATCTACTGCATGTTTTACCTCCAATCTCAGAAGACAGAGAATTATCCTGTCCAGGACCTTCATAACATTGGATGAGAGAGCCACTGCCTGTAGTCACTTAGTTCAGCTGTATACTTTACTTTAGATACCAGAACAATACAAGATGCTTTCCACAGAGCTGGGACCTTCCCCAACTGTAGACTCAGGTTGAAGATCATATTTTATTTGTATATACTCATAATAGCAACAAAATGCTGTGCTTTTGTAAAAGAAAGAAAGCAGACACCTGTCAACTTCACAGACACGTAAATAAAACAACCTGAATCTGAGTGAATACTTGCCTCAAGAACATGAAAAATATATGTATAGAAAGCTACTTCTATACATACTTCTAGACATACAAAATGTCTACTTTTAAATGAAACAGTTCAAGTTGAAAACAAATAATCTCTTTTTATCACATAATCACATGATTCATGATTACTCAGCTTTCAATTTAATATTCTATTCTTAATATCCTTTATATGTAAAGAATGCACATATCATCACCTTAATTCCACCTTAATCTTCATCTTTAACCCTCATGGACTGTTCGGAATGTTTTCATCCAACAAGGGTCATTTTTTACTCATAATTTGGCCATACCTTTCACTGTATTTCAGCAAATGGAATGATTTTTGGTGACAAACCTTAATTTGACATAAATTTTGGAAATATGATTTAGAAATTTTCTGTAGGTAAATAATACGCTGTGAGAAAATTCACTACCCTTTTGTTATGTTCAGGGTGAAAATATTTACTAAAAACTAAACTGTAAAAAATATATCATCGGATGGTAGTTGGATGGGACTGCTCCCTTTTGGGGTTCTACTTTCATTTAGCCATTCAGGGTGAATATATATATATTATATATATACATATATAAATTCCCTTCTCACCCCTATGGGTGGTGTGTATGTCTTCCTCAATCTCAGGTCCTCTACCAGAGGTCTGGGTGTTTGAGGTTTCTTCGCAGTATCGTAGCTGTTCCTAGCACTGTGCTCTTCTGGACTGAGAGCTCTGATGTTGTTCCGGGGATCTGTTGGAGCTACTCTCCCAGTTTGGCGGTCACAGCCCCAACGGTGCCGATTACCACGGGGACCACTGTTGTTTTTACCTTCCACATCTTTTCTAGTTCTTCTTTAAGCCCTTGGTATTTCTCCAGCTTCTCATGTTCCTTCTTTCTGATGTTGCTGTCACTTGGGATTGCTACATCTACCACTATGGCTTTTTTCTGCTGTTTGTCCACCACTATTATGTCTGGTTGGTTAGCCATCACCAGTTTGTTGGTCTGCATCTGGAAGTCCCACAGGATCTTAGCTCGGTCATTCTCCGGCACCTTTGGAGGCGTGTCCCATTTTGACCTTGTGACCTTCAGCCCATACTCGGCACAGATGTTCCTGTACACTAAGAGAGGTCATAGAAGCCACTGATGTCAAGACAAGGATTCCTGCCAGCATCTTACAACCTGCTGTTATGTGCTGGATTGTCTCAGGGGCATCTTTCCACAGCCTGCACCTGGGGTCCTGCCTGGTGTGGTAGACCCTAGCCTCTATCGATCTTGTGCTCAGGGCCTGTTCTTGTGCTGCTAAGATTAGTGCCTCTGTGCTGTCTTTCAGTCCAGCTTTTTCCAGCCACCGGTAGGACTTTTCGATATCAGCCACTTCTTGTATCTGTCGGTGGTACATGCCGTGCAGGGGTTTGTCCTGCCATGATGGTTCTTGCTCTTCTTCCTCTGCATCGGGCTTCTGTTGCCTGAGATATTCACTAAGTATTCCATTGCTTGGGGCCATCTTCCTGATGTACTCATGGATCTTCGCTGTTTCATCTTGGATGGTGGCTCTGACGCTCACCAGTCCCCGGCCTCCTTCCTTCCTCTTAGTGTACAGTCTCAGGATGCTGGATTTGGGGTGAAGTCCTCTATGCATTGTGAAGAGCTTCCTTGTCTTGACATCAGTGGCTTCTATGACCTCTCTTGGCCAGCTTATTATGCCAGCGGGGTATCTGATGACCGGCAGGGCATAGGTGTTGATGGCTTGGACCTTGTTCTTCCCATTTAGCTGACTTCTTAGGACTTGCCTTACTCTCTGTAGGTATTTGGCTGTGGCTGCTTTCCTTGCGGCTTCTTCTTGGTTCCCATTTGCTTGTGGGGTTCCAAGGTACTTGTAGCTTCCCTCAACATCCGCTATGCTGCCTTCTGGGAGTTCAACTCCTTCAGTCTTGACAACCTTCCCTCTCTTTGTTATCATTTGACCACACTTATCCAGTTCGAATGACATTCCAATGTCGTTGCTGTATATCCTGGTGGATCAGTGAGTCGATGTCTCGCTCATTCCTGGCATACAGCTTGATGTCATCCATGTACAGGAGGTGGCTGATGGTTGTTCCATTTCGTAGTCGGTATCCGAAGCCAGTCTTAGCGATGATCTAGCTGAGGGAGTTCATGCCTATGCAGAACAGCAGCGGGGACAGAGCATCTCCTTGGTAGATACTGCCACACTTGGCTAAGATACTGCGAAGAACCCTCAAACTCCCAGGACCTGAGATTGAGGAAGACACACACACACCACCCATAGGGGTGAGAAGGGAATTTTTTTTTTTATATATATATATGGACAAAACTTCTCATTCAATGTTTTTTCTATATATTGTTTTTAATACTGAAGACATCTAAACTGTGAAAGAACACATGGAATTATGCAATAGACAAAAAAGTGTTAAACAAACCAGAATATGTTTTATATTGTAGATTCTTCTTAGTATCCATCTTTTGCTATGATGACAGCTTTGCACACTCTTGGAATTCTCTCAATCAGCTTAATGATGTAGCCACCTGTTATGCAGGTCATCATATTTAATTTATTCTAGTGTAACATTTACACATTTAATCATATGTTACATCAGTGGTTGCCAAACCTTTTCTGCAAAACTAGCCATCTAGCAGTACAATGGGTACTAGTGTAAACAACATTGTGCAGCTAGGACAGAGTTGCCAGGACAGACACTATCAAAATGCATAATTTATGTGATGAAATCAAAAGATCTAATAACTAATAACTGACTGATTCCCAAGCAAGGGGAGCACTGATCTCAAAATGGACAGCATATAGGTCCATTTCCAACCTCACCTTTTTATCTAAGGACCTGGAGAACATAGTTTCCTCTCAGCTCCGATCATTCTCCTCGACCTGATGGCGGCCTTTGACACAGTGGACCATACCATCCTCCTGCACTGCCTCCACAACATTGCTGGGCTGTCAAGCACTGCTCTGCAGTATTTCCAGTCCTACCACTCTGACAGGACCGAACGTGTTTTTCTGGGAGGATGTAAGTCCAGATTACTCACTGTCTCATGTAGGGTTGCACAGGGGTCAGTTCTTTGGCCCATTCTTTTCATCACCTACATGCTGCCCCTCGGTCGTGTCATCAGCAGAAACGAGAAATCCTTCCACTGTTACGTTGATGACACGCAACTGTATATTAAAACTTCTCCAAACCCCTCCGCAGCCCTGTCACACCTCACCACATGCCTTGAGGAGATAAAGGCATGGATGAACACCAATTTCCTTCAGTTGAACAGCAGTAAAACCGAGGCAGTCCTTGTTGGCACTCCCCACCAGATCCGCTCCCTTCCCATATCCCAAGTCACCTTACGGCGGCCAGGTCATCACTCTCTCCTCTTCAGTTACAAACCTGTGGGTGTGGTTTGACCCCCAGCTGACCTTCAGTGAACAGCTCTGCTAGACCTCTTTTCACCATCTCCGCAACATCTCCAAACTCCGCCCTATGTTATCCCTTCCAGATGCAGAGAAACTTGTCCATGCCTTTATCTCCTCAAGCCTGGATAACTGTAAGGCTACTGACTCTTTAATGGAACTGCTGATAAGAACATCCAGAAGTTGCAATATATTCAAAACAGTGCTGCCAGAATCCTACTGAGAATCTGTAAATATGACCATATAACCCCCATTCTCTACTCACTTCACTGGCTCCCTGATCAAATTCAAAATCCTGCTGCTCACCCATAAATGCATTACAGGTCATGCCCCATTGTGCAAAAGTATGTTATAAATAAAATCTATTATTATTATGTTGTCTTTAATATTATCAACAAAGAAGTTGTTTCCATAATAATAAAACGTATGTCACGAGTGACATCAAAGTGCTCCTCAATCAGAAAAAA
Organism: Mastacembelus armatus; assembly: GCF_900324485.2. Lineage (NCBI taxonomy): Eukaryota > Metazoa > Chordata > Actinopteri > Synbranchiformes > Mastacembelidae > Mastacembelus > Mastacembelus armatus. The sequence continues at coordinate 27,688,126 of NC_046642.1, read as the reverse complement.
CTGGCCTTTAAGGTTGGAGACAAGGAGAAGCTGAGGTCTGTACAACAGGAGCTGAAGAGGAGACTGAGGCGGGTGATGCTGGACTATAAGAGAAAAGTGGAGAGTAAGCTGCAGCAAAAGAACATCCGAAAGGTATGTATGGGAATGCAGAAAATCACTGACTACTCAAAGAAGAGTAACCAGGCCACAGAAGGGGGAGTGGTCAAGGCAAATGAATTCAACCGATTTTATAGTAGGTTTGATGTAGCGACCAATGGTGACCCGGCTCCAACTCCTGTCCACACTCCTACCTCTTCTGCAGCTGCTCTTACTCCACATCTTCCTGCAATTACCTGTCCCACCATCAGCACCGTCTCTACACTTGCTACACCTGGCCTCCTCCCTCCAGCCTTCACAGTCGAGGAGGTGACAGCTGAGCTCAGGAAGCTGCACGTGGGAAAAGCAGTTGGTCCAGATGAAGTGTGTCCAAGACTCCTGAAAAGCTGTGCTGCTCAGTTAGCTGAGCCCCTAAAAAGACTCTTTAATATGAGTCTGCAATGTGGTAGAGTGCCAGATCAGTGGAAAACATCCTGTCTCATACTGGTTCCCAAAGTAGCGTGGTTAGCTAGACTAAATGACTATCAACCGGTGGCACTCACATCATCATCACACATCATGAAGACACTGGAGCATCTGATCCTTCGGGTCATCAGGCCAGAGGTCACTCATGCACTGGACCCTCTCCTCTGCCTATTGGGATGCAGTGCTCTGCATGTTGCACCGGACCTACAGTTACTCGGAGGAGCCTGGATGTTGGGTGAGGCTGCTATTCTTTGACTTTTCAAGTGCATTTAACACCATCAAACCCCTTATTCTAAAGGACAAGCTGGAACATGTGGGATTGGACCCTTTCCCGAACACCTGGATTGAAGACTATCTTACAGACAGACCACAGTTTGTCAGTTTGGGTAGTTGTGTCTCGAGGACACTCAGGTGCAGCACGGGGGACTGTTTTAGCGCCTTTCCTGTTAACCCTATATACAGAGGACTTCAGAAATAACTCCAGAGGTACTCGGATGATACTGCTGTTGTGGCATGTGTAAGGAGTGGACAGTAGCAGGAGTGTAGAGATCTTGGGGAGGCCTTCGGGGTCTGGTGCAGTAGGGACTGCCTCCAGCTAAACACCATTATAACCAAGGAGATGGTGGTAGATTTTAGGAAGACATGGTCTTCCCATCTACCCATCTCCATTCAGGGACAGGACATTGAGACCGTCTCATTCAACAAGTACCTAGGAGTGCTCCTGGACAGTAAGCTAGACTGGTCTGCAAATACTGATGCTCTCTACAAGAAGGGGCAGAGCCGTCTTCTGGTGGAGACTTCTCTGTTGTATCACACTCTGGTGGCCAGTGCCCTGTTTTATGCTGCAGTGTGTTGGGGAATCAGTTTGGCTAACAAGAATACCAAATGGCTGGATAAGCTGGTGAAGAAAGCCAGCTCTGTGCTTGTTAGGAAGCTGGACACTCTGAAGACTGTGGCAGAGAGGGCCACACTGAGAAAACTGGAGGCTATTTTGAAAAATCGCAGGCACCCTCTCCACAGTCTCCTGGCCAGGCAGAGGAGCAATAACAGTGGGCGGCTCCTCTCACTGCGCTGCAGGACTGAGTGCTTTAAGAGATCTTTTGTCCCCACAGCCATATACTCTTCAACACTCTGTGACACCACACACACACATGCATGCATACACTACAAACCCATGTGATGCTGGCTGGACTGTGCTATTATTCTGGTGTCTTGTGTCCTATTTTAATGTTATTTATTGATTCTTTTTTAATTTATTTATAGCAGCTGCAAGACATCTGAATTTCCCCATGGGGATGAATAAAACACAATAGAACTGACCACAGAGAGGGGGTTTAACAGTGTATCACTGTACTGTCTATTTTAAATCAACACTCCCAAATTATTATTTTATAGCTTACTTTTTTCAGTCACTCTGTGTCATTCATAAGAAACTGGAGTGTATAGCTAATTTCTGGGGAAGATACAAAGCATAGCACTGTCAAATCGGAAGCTAGGGTTTGATTCCAGCCTAAGTTTTGTTCTGGCAGTAAAGCTGGGGATCATTGGAAATTAAGAGTTGAAACATAACTGAACACTAAAGAGTTTATTTAGTACTGGTGATTTTGATGATCCAATGACATTTTCTGCATCCCCATTTTCTTTGAGTTTACGCAGTCATATTTCCATGGCATATAATAACTTTATTACAGAGATGATCCTGACACATGTAAAATGAAGAAGTAACCACCAAGATAATCAGAATATACACAATACAAATAAAATAAAAATATACTATAGTCAGTGTATAAACACTGGAAAAATAATTGTATCCAAATTGCACATAAACGTTTAGTTACATTGCGCATTCACATTTGAAACATGACAAAACTATATTGGTCATTCACATTCAGTAAAATGAACATTTTCACAGTTTTACAGTTAATAGTGTGTGCAAAAAGGTGGTGAGGGGTTTACTGAAATCTTTAGGGTCTATGGAGCGTTTCCAACTTTTTTTAAAATCAGCAGGCAGAGGTCCTACTAAATGACTGAATTAATAGGTTACAGAATAAGCATGCTATATAAGAATATATATAACAATAGCACAGCTGGTCAATAAAATAATAGCTCCTCTCCAGTTGCATTATTAAACTTGAAAGCAGAACTTTGCTTGTATTGTTCAAGGGAAGGTGCCGCTTAAAGTAGCAGTAGCAGATGTAGGTAGACAGGTAGGAGGAGAAAAACAATTAACTCTTCCTGACTTTTTTCACAGACAAAATAAATCCTGAGCCATGCATATTTGTCTTGCTTTGTGATGGATCTATAAAAAGATTCACAAACATTGTAAGAGAGCAGAGCATATAAACTATTGTCTACTGTGCTGTATAGTATTGCGCCGTGTGTCTCTATCTGTGTTTATTTTCTCTTACATTCCATCCTTTGTGTATGTCCATCGGCCGTGTGAAATAAAAGTAATGCAGAGATATTTAACACTATATTATATTATTATATTAACACTAATTAATCAGCTGCAGGTGGCTGTCTGTTTATACTGTACTGGATGTGTCTGTCCGTTCTTACTGGTAAATTGTAATGAATTCCCGAAGACAAACAATTTAACAGAGAAGTGAGGGAACGTTGTGTTACCATGGAAATGGTGTGAATTCCTTCTGACAACTGCATTTAAATTGAAATTGAACAGCCTTGTTTTGTTTCTGTCAGGGACTGCAATATACTACTGACAAAATTACATCCCTACACAGCAAAATTGCCAGAGATAAATAAACTCGGAGAGTGTTCATTTAACACTAAAAAGTGTGTGTATGTGTCTGCTGATCACATACAGAAACAGTTAACAGCAAACCCTTACCACAGGACTTTTTCTTTACTTTAGTTTCTAAGTAGACTTATGAATTCATTAGTCTATTATTGACTGTGGTCTGTGCATGTGTAGGGTGTTGTACCTGTGAGTGTAAGCTCAGCACCACCTACAGATATTATAGTGTAACACGTGGTACACATGAACAGTCGTGGTGAAAGTGGCAACTTACCCCAGCAGAGAGACACCTTGAACCATTACCAGTATGACTTGCTTGACTTTCTAGACAACATGTACTGCTTCCCTATATGTCAGCAAGAGAGTTGGTGATTAAGTGATAAAAGTGGTAGTAATGAAAGTCAAACAACATGAAATATGACCCAGATTGTAAAATGGATGACATTTCAATAACCCAAAGTGTGCTGTGGTAGCACTGACACATTAGCTGCTAATTAGACAGACCTGACATTTTTGTATCATTTGATAATTCCACCTGATAGTGTATTGTATCATTGTCTGTTTGAGAACAGTGTGAATATGAGTAGCAGTTATCTGTGTGAATTGTTATTTTTGTTTTTGTTTGGATATTCATACTCTGGCACAAATAGATTACTACAGATCTCTCATTGGCTGATTTATTTCTCAAAAGCACAACACCAGATAAATTTGAGTCACTGAAAAAATCTAAGATGTGCGCAGCAATTCAGTGCTAGAGCCAGGCTACTCACATCACATAATGAAATGGACCTCTTTAAATATAAAGCTGTAAATTGGAGGGTTTTAGATTTGTGCCCAGACTATATGGAAGGTGAACCACATTCAGAATAAGGAGCAGCAGCAGTAAGGTTTAGTTCAGTTCATCAGAATACTGAAAGCCCCCTCTGATGGTTTATGTGATGTGCACTATTCGCATACAGAACACAGCCTGCTTCCATAGCAGTCATTCATTAGCATTCCATTTAACTCTCTACCCTGATATTGATTTGACTCCAGAAATTAGCAGCCTTTTTTTCTACCCACACACTCCATTATCATGATACTAATTCAACACTGTCTCTCCCTACATGCATGCATTTTTTTTCAGCACTATCCCACTGTCTATTTGGGTTCATGTGCAAACTGGTTTTCTTGCACTGAATATAAGACAGAAGATGGTACTAACAGATCAAGAGACTAATTGCATTTTCGTAACATGCACACACACCAGACTCAGAGCGCACAGACTCACAGATAAAAAGATAAAAGCTGTTTTATTTGCAACTCAGAATTAAACTCAAAAAGGCAACAACGGTGAATTACAGTCACAACATCACAGTAGCTCACTCAAAATGTTTCTGGAAACAGCGAAATATTCAGATTACATGGAACCAGCAAGCATGAATGCAGGAGTGCAGTCCAAAAAGCGTGGCTTAGCAGGTCAAAACACAGGGAATTACATACAGAGGGCAAGTAACAAAGTCAACAAGGGAAACTGTGGGGAATCACGTGACAATAAACTCTCACAGAAAGTACAACAGAGGATCTGAGTTGATTAACTCTGAGTTAACCACATGCACGAGGATTATAAAAAGCCATCATCAGTGGAGGTCAGATATGACTTAACATATCAACAGAGATGTTCTTCATACAGGTGGAATCAGAAATTCAAAAATTTCAGTTTTTTCACAGATATTTTACTTAATCTGGTATTTTACACTTTCATTTGTGTTACACTAATAGTTAGAGTTTAGTGTGAACATAGGTGTTTTTACTTTTCAGTAGTATAGTAATATCTTCAGTTGAGTCGAGTGCCATTTAATGCTAGTGACTACTCGACAAATGACTGTAAATATACACATATAAGTTACTGCAAGCCAGAGGAGTAAAAAAAGTACAATTCATATTCTGGAAAATAGGTTATATTCTTTCCTAATACTCATATTCTGATGTCTGACAGGAGGTGATGTGATGGACAAAATAACAGTTGTTCTAATAGAACTATCCACACAGTGCCTATAGATTTTATTCTGAACTGACGTTAAGTCCACGTGAGGAGAGATCGCTGTTCTTACATTGATTGACTGATCATAAAAATGCAAGTAAAGATAAATTATTGGCTACTGTCTAATCATGATTTTATCTGCTTCTCCCAACACAAACTTCTGAAAATGAATGTGCTCCAATCAGTGCTTCAATATGAACTGTATGAATGAGGAAATGAAACAGCCTGTCTGACAGTTTCTGCAAACTCAACACGAGGGAGTATGTTAACATGGTAACTGACTTAGTTTAAATGATCAAGGTTTCAATAGCAGGTAGCTTATAATGGCCAGTGATATCAATCTTAATACTTTTCCAGAAAACACTTTTAAAGTTATGATTTACCACCACTAGCACACTTATGATCATTGTGGCCCAGAGTGGTATGGCCCCTGCTGTGGCAGGTGTCCCTAATATTTATGTATTGAAGGTGGCAGCAATGAGTTATCAGCAAAATTGGCTTAATGGCCAATTGAGATTTTAGAAGATTGTTTAATTTATACTCAAATAACGCTGACTGTATGGTTGATATTCTAATGATTGGTGATTATTATGGATGTTGTTTTAATATTTTCTTAACCCTCACCCTCAAAAGTACTTTATTTACCTTCAGTGTATTACTGTTCCATTGATGTTATGCTGTAAAGTTGGTTGTAGCATGATCATAATGCAATTTAAACACTCGATACTTATGTATATTTTTTGCTTATTTTGTTTATTACTCTATTTTTTGAAATTCCAGAATTGGTGGTTAATCATTTATGAGACTAATCCCACTGTGACTGATTCCACATTTATACTGGTGCTCAAATTTAGGATTGGTACTACATCCACACTGTCATGTTGCGCCCTTAACACTGTCATTTATGTGTGCATTGTGATTCAAGCAAATACACAAAAATGGGAAATCTAACAAAACTGCTAGCTAGCTTGCTATACAGGTATATAGAATGAAATTTGTTTGCTGTCCACTAAACATGTAACTAAAGTGCCAGAGATGAATGGCTTGTTTAAATTTGACTTTGTGTTGCTGAGGTGCTGTGCCTTATTCTGTATGTATGTACTATTGATGCCATTTCTTGCTTTTATGCATCTGGCCCCATCCATCCATTCATTATCTATACCCACTTATTCCTAACTAGGGTCACGGTTAGGATTTGCTGGAGCCTTTCCCAGCTCTCTTTGGGTGGAAGGCAGGGGTACATCCTGGACAGGTCACCAGTCCATCACAGGGCCACATAGAGACAAACAACCTCACACACTCACATTCACTATAGGCAATTTAGAGTCACCAATCAAGCTAACATGCGTGTTTTTTGGACTGTGGGAGTAAACCCACGCAACCACGGGAAGAACATGCAAACTCCCCACAGAAAGGTCCCTAATGGGTTGCAAAACCGGTACCTTCTTGCTGTGAAGCAACAATGCTAACCACTAATCCACTGTGCTGCTGCATCTGGCCCCTTCATTTTATAAACTTTCACATTTTGATGCTATGTAATTTGGTGTTTAGAAATTGCAACTCATTTGGTTGGCAGAGAATTTGTTTATCTCACTGCTTCCTCCAATATACCATTCAAACTTACATCACACTCGGGCAGTGAAAGTCTGTGGCATCCATCTGTAGTATTCAGCACAGATGGTGAAAGGTGACAATTTGGAAATTTTGAATCATGCAGAAACAGCCATATTCATCTCCCAAGCCAAATTGAGAAAAGAATATTTGCTGGTAATCCTATATCATAGTGGGAAGAAAGAAAGCCTGGAGCGACACCAGTGGGAGGGCATTCATGAGAATACACTTAACTGCTATGTGAATCTAGAGCATAGCTTTTTCTCAATAAGAAGCATTCAGGCACCCATTCAAAGGAAGCTCCACACACTGTGCATTCTATAGCTCAAATGCTTTTATTGCCATGTAACTGCATGGTAATTACAGCAGTTATGTGCAATTAGCAGAATGTATCTTTGCATTTCATTATGATACCTGGTCATTATCACTTTTCAGAAGAACAGCCAGATCAGGTGGACTGATTGAAAAACGAAACACTCCTGCAATACTCAGTCACCTCACTGATGGCTACCTAATCTTTGAGGACTGTTTTATAGCAATAATATTACCGTTTGCATTGGAATATCTTTTTTCCTTGTCTTGGCCTCATTCTCTGTTTTTTACAGTGAGCTCAGGCTCAGGAAGTGCTCTGATATTTTAAGTCTGTTAATCTATTAACTGATTGATTACTGCATTTAACTCTGTTTCATTTTTAATCACTGCTTCAATGATGTATTTAATGGGCCTGGACTTTGATGAAGATGCCTGTTAGATAAGGTGGTAGTTGGAAAGGAGTGAGAAGTCCATAAGTGGCACTTCATACACCTTTTCTTTTTTAAAGTAGATATATGAGTTTAGTGGGAAAAAATGTTTTTAAATACAATAATGAATATTTTATATTAACAATGGATCATCTGTGTAATGTAAAAATAGAATCACTCGCAGTGAAGAACACAAATATCTTCTCATTCCCAGCTCCATTCTCATTTCTTTAAGGTGATCAATGTTTTCTGGACAGTTTTCTTTCTTTTTACTATCATTAACTTCCTTGTAAAAGTTCTACATATGCTGTAGTTTTTAAACATTTATTACATTCAGACAGAAATGCTTTTAGTGAAAAACCAAGATTGTGCCAGTGTAATTTAGCAATGAATGCACTATCCATTAGACTCAACATAATCATTTATTCACATTGCTCTGGCTTTACTGTTTGAAGGTTAAACTGAAGTGAAAGTGACCACCACAGAGATTCAATTCACAAACAATGAATAGAAGTGGCAGCTGACATAAAAAACTCTACACAACTCTGTCCTTCGCACACATAAACATAAGTGTACACACATGCTTGTGGACACACAGGGTCCTTGGCAGATAAACAGGAAAGGAGAGCTTAATGGTGTGGTTTCAACTATTCCTTTTATCCTATCCTACTATCCTAACTATTAAAGCAAAAAGGTGAATTGTGCAATTCCAAGTCTGGTCCAGAAATGTCAGTCCAGTCAAACTGCTTTTAGCCCAGGTGTTCAGTGGCCCATTGTGCAGAACCACAGTCGAAACCCGCTCCACAGCCAGCTTTGCAGCCAAAGTCCCAGCTTTCAGCAGCGACAGTTTAAAGTCTTTTTGCAGCATCTGAGCCTTTACCAGATCGTGTTCACAACTGAGTCCCTGTCTGAGTCAACAGCCGGAGTTGCAGCACCACTTCTGAGTTTGTTCCTATCCCTGATGATAGCTTGATGGCAGAGGCCGCTAACACGTAAACTAACCCTGTTTTGTTGGTGTGCTCACCGTGGTGGTGGGAGACACTGACACTGCTTCTGTTACTGTCAGTGTCTACTAAAGGAGAAGAATCTATTTTTGTTATCAAAATTTAAATCAAAAATTAAATCAAATTTTTACCACTCTACCAACGTTATTTATTTATTTAGTTGCCATGTTTTTATCGCACCAAATCTCTTATTCTCTGTATCCTCCTTCCATGTCCAGCTCGGTAAACAACTTTTATTGTCATGCTTATTTTCATCATAAACTACTTTCCCAGATACACATCCAACTGAAACAGTAGAGTGGTGAAAACACACATTCACCACAACTTCAGGCTATTTCTTTTTTTGGGGTGGAGAAAAACACAATAAACGGGCAGACAGGAGGAAGGGGTGAGGGAAAGTCTGTCAGATCTCTCCCTGTCCAATTCAGCTGAGAGGATTTTAATGAGCATCCAGTGAAGGCCTCCTTAACAAGAGGAGGAGTGAGGTGCGACAATGACAGAATTAGGAGGAAAGATGTGCTATCGAATCTTTAATAGGCTTGGGGGTATATCAATTGAACTGCTGATGATAAGAGGCATTAGTCAAGCAGAGATGAGATGCTTGGGGGATGAGAGAGTGTCAGGTTATAGACAGTTTTTGAATGTTCCTCCTTTTCCATTACTCCATTGCTCTCCTCCTCTGTACAGATGCAACAAAAGGTTAGAAAGACCACCAGTGTCTAAATAAAAATAGAATCTACAAACTATACCTCAGGTTTGAAAAAGCAAGAAATAAGAATTAGTGACCACGGGTGCAGCATAGTGGTGCCTTGGTACAGCAAGAAGGTTCTGGATTCAAATCCCACTTGACACTAGACCCTATATTGTGTGGTATTTGTACGTTCTCACCAGTGTCTGTGAGGGTTTTCCCCAGCTGCTTCGGTTTCCTCCCAAAGTCCAGAAACATGTAGGTTAGGTTGACTGGTGACTCTAAATTGTGTGAATGTTAGTGTCAATGTCTGTCTGTCTCTGCTCCAATTCTCTCTTCTCTTGCTGCTGAAGCTGTGCTGGTTTTCTTTCATAAAATATGTTCATGTATTCCAAGACCACACAAAGGTCTATGTAACACTTATCAGTTTTCTGTTTCAGACAAAGAAAACAGAATGTTGGAAAACTGGATTCAGTTTTCAGCTATTATCTTGATTGTTCAATTTTTTACCAAAGAAATATCCTATGGAAAAACATAAAAATTAAAACTGTTTTTCTAAAGAATCTGAGTTCCACTGCTGATGGTTTTTTATACTCCTCTTACACATGGTTAACAGAGTTAATCAACTCAGAATTGACTGAACTAACTCTGATCAGCTGATCTGCAACCAAAAACTCACTGAAGGAGATCATACTATCATACTTTCATACTAATCACTTTCATACTAACAGTTGTGGATAAAAGAACCTGTAAGAATTATTCATTCATAGATACACTGATGTCTTTACTCATTGTAACCACATTAAATGTTGTTGATGCCAATGCCAACAACAGTATTATACTCTGAAGGTAAACGCATATGTTTTTTGCAATGTTCAACATTTTAGTAAAGCAATTCAACTTTTGCTAAGTAGCACAAAAAGTAAGGTACAACTAATGTCATGAGTCAGGAATCAGTTCTGGATCATAAATTCACCCACACTAGAATTCAAAGTCAGATTTATTCTTTTTCTTTTAATGTGATCAGGAAAACAGGGAGAGCAGGTAACCAGTCAGTGGAGGAGGGGATCCGGATGAGGAGTTGTTGCCGGAATAATTGCAGAAAGGGCCAGGCACAGTAATCTCGAGGTGGTCACAACTGATGGATGCGATGAAAAGCCGACCTCCTCATTACTCAAAGTAGGAGATGTGAGAGTGATGGCTCAGAACAAAAATAAAACTCAAAAAACCCCTCACTTGTGTATAGCCCAGGCAGTGGAAAATGTGTTGTCTTTCTTTGCATAGAGTCTATGAAAGGGACAAAAATGCACTTCATGTGACTGTCTAAGCTCCACCACACTCCCTGTATTTCCATCAGACAAAAGTAAGGTAATAGTCTCATGACTTCGCCCTATGTCCTCTGACCCTTGAGATCACACAATACAGCCACAAGGCTTCAGGTAGAATTTTGATGGTGTAATTACCCTTATTGGTACAAACACACTATGACAGAAATAATGGTGATGAATTGCATTCAGCTTGAATCCTCTGTATTTACCTCTCTTTCACATTCCTAGAGAAAACAGTTTTGGTAGTTTGACTTCTGCAAAAATTTTTTTTGCTTATTCTGAATAAGTACAGCTGTGTGTGGCTCACATGAATTCCACCTGCTCTTCATCTGAAATCACTGCCGCCACCCGCCGGTTTCTTTGTCACCACCTATTCAGAAATGAGCCACTCCTTCATGACTTCTCGCCTTTTCACAGACATGTCCTGTTCTCCTCCCCTTCCTCTCCTTCTCTGCCTGCTCCTCCTTCTCTAATGTTCAGATATACAAGTATAAGTCAATAGATGTGAGTATAACTCACATCTATTGAGTGACTAAACTCTCAGCAACCCTCACACCACACATTTTGGAATGAATAGGGAAATATAGGCACATTCATCTTTCTCCCTCGTTGTGGTGAACGCACTCGCAGATAGATGAATTTTTCCTTCTGCCAGAAGTGCACTCTGCACTTGCAAAAAGAATGCTTATCAACTCTATATGAATAACTATCGGTGAATGCAGTGAGGTTCACAGCAGGGGTAAAAGTGTGGACAAAAAACAAAACTTGGAAAACACAACCAGGTGATACCATGCAAAGCTATCTAGATGAAGTAAGGAAATGCTGCTAAGCTTGTGGTCCATCTCACTGACTGGTGCACAGCTTGGCGCTGGAATACTCATTTGATTCATAACCTTATCGTATCTTAGTTTCCCACCCTATGAACACAAACAAACATAGAACAAACGTACACATGACAGATCCTTCCAAGAAACCAGGAAAATAAAATGTTTCTCTGAAGGAACAAATACAATTTCTTTTGGACTACATCGAGTACAATGATAAGACCCCTTCTATATTGGAGCTGAATTTTTATGAGATTATTTCTTTTTAACCTCTCCACCACATACAAGCAACAACCCAATGACCCCTCAAACTTAACCAACCCAGCCAATTTACCTATTGAACACACCTATTGAGCCTCAGGGGGCTCAAACAGAATTAGCCTGAAATGTGAGCAAATAAACATATTACTTTGGCATGGTGTTACTGTCAGTCATGTTAGCACTGAATAAAATACCAAATCTGCTAAAAGTTGGTTTAGCAGATGAACCCACAATACAAGAGAATGTCAACCAATTAATATCTGAACCTTGAATTTACTTTTCTATTTGACACATTTCTTTGTGATTGTCTTTACACAGAGGTAGCCTCTCTAGGACTTAGCAGTGACTTTTCTGCTGTCTGTCAAACACTTCAGTTACATCTGCATATCATTTAATTTAAAGTTCTCACTACTCAGAATGGTTTTTTCAAGTTTTTCATTAGTGTAAGATGAAAAAAACCATTGAGTTTTAACTATCAGTCAGACAAACCAAAACAACTTTACTCTGGACTCTATTTAGTTTTTGACTACTACTTTTTTGTATTATTTGACTGATATTGTACAGACAAAACAATTACAGTTTTGTTTACAATTGCACACAGAATAGTGTCTTTTTCTGGAAGCACTTCACTGTACAGCAAGGTGCAATAAGTTTGGAAAATAAAAGTTAACATACAGTGGGTACGGAAAGTATTCAGACCCCTTTAAATTTTTCACTCTTTGCGTCATTGCAGCCATTTGCCAAAATCAAAAAAGTTCATTTTATTTCTCATTAATGTACACTCAGCACCCCATCTTGACAGAAAAAACCAGAAATGTGGAAATTTTTGCAAATTTATTAAAAAAGAAAAACTGAAATATCACATGGTCATAAGTATTCAGACCCTTTGCAGTGACACTCATATTTAACTCACATGCTGTCCATTTCTTCTGATCCTCCTTGAGATGGTTCTGCTCCTTCATTGGAGTCCAGCTGTGTTTAATTAAACTGATTGGACTTGATTAGGAAAGGCACACACCTGTCTATATAAGACCTCACAGCTCACAGTGCATGTCAGAGCAAATGAGAATCATGAGGTCGAAGGAACTGCCCAAGGAGCTCAGAGACAGAATTGTGGCAAGGCACAGATCTGGCCAAGGTTACAAAAGAATTTCTGCAGCACTCAAGGTTCCTAAGAGCACAGTGGCCTACATAATCCTCAAATGGAAAAAGTTTGGGACGACCAGAACTCTTCCTAGACCTGGCCGTCTAGTCAAACTGAGCAATCGTGGGAGAAGAGCCTTGATGAGGGAGGTAAAGAAGAACCCAAAGATCACTGTGGCTGAGCTCCAGAGATGCAGTAGGGAGATGGGAGAAAGTTCCACAAAGTCAACTATCACTGCAGCCCTCCACCAGTCGGGGCTTTATGGCAGAGTGGCCCGACGGAAGCCTCTCCTCAGTGCAAGACACATGAAAGCCCGCATAGAGTTTGCCAAAAAACACATAAAGGACCCCTAGAATATGAGAAATAAGATTCTCTGGTCTGATGAGACCAAGATTGAACTTTTTGGCGTTAATTCTAAGCGGTATGTGTGGAGAAAACCAGGCACTGCTCATCACCTGCCCAATACAATCCCTACAGTGAAACATGGTGGTGGGAGCATCATGTTGTGGGGGTGTTTTTCAGCTGCAGGGACAGGATGACTGGTTGCAATTGAAGGAAAGATGAATGCGGCCAAGTACAGAGATATCCTGGAAGAAAACGTCTTCCAGAGTGCTCAGGACCTCAGACTGGGCCGAAGGTTCACCTTTCAACAGGACAATGACCCTAAGCACACAGCTAAAATAACAAAGGAGTGGCTTCGGAACAACTCTGTGACCGTTCTTGACTGGCCCCGCCAGAGCCCTGACCTAAACCCAATTGAGCATCTCTGGAGAGACCTGAAAATGGCTGTCCACCAACGTTCACCATCCAACCTGACAGAACTGGAGAGGATCTGCAAGGAAGAATGGCAGAGGATCCCCAAATCCAGGTGTGAAAAACTTGTTGCATCATTCCCAAGAAGACTCATGGCTGTACTAGCTCAAAAGGGTGCTTCTACTCAATACTGAGCACAGGGTCTGAATACTTATGACCATGTGATATTTCAGTTTTTCTTTTTTAATAAATTTGCAAAAATTTCTACATTTCTGTTTTTTTTCTGTCAAGATGGGGTGCTGAGTGTACATTAATGAGAAATAAAATGAACTTTTTTGATTTTGGCAAATGGCTGCAATGACACAAAGAGTGAAAAATTTAAAGGGGTCTGAATACTTTCCGTACCCACTGTATATTATATACTGAGAGGAGCAAGTCCCTTTCCCAACTGAGACAGAATTATTGTAAAGTGAGTTTGCTGTTGGCAGGAAAGAATTCCTGCAACATCCTTTGTCACAGTGGAGCTGAAGTACTCTCTGACTAAAAGTGCCCCATTGTCTGACCAGCAGGCTCCGGAAGGGATGTGAGGTGGTCTCCATTATGTTCAGCAGTTTGTGCATCCCCCTCCTCTCCACAACCAGCCCTAGAGGAATCCCCAGCACAGAGCCAGCCTTCCTGGTCAGTTAGTTCAGTTTGCCGGTGTCGCTGGCTCTGATGCTGCTACCCCAGCAGACAGCAGCAAAGGAAATTACATGGACCACCACAGACTGATAAAAGATCAGCATAGTGGATCAGCAAAGCAAAGATCAGTGTATATTAAAGGACCTGAGCTTTCTCAGGAATTAGAGTCCCTCTGTGTAACATTGTCAGTCCAGTCTGTTGGCAATGTGAACCCCAGGTACCTGTAATTCTCCACCACATCCACCTCCTCTCCCAGAATAGAAATGGCCGTTGGGCTGGTCCTGGTCCTTCTGAAGTCCACAAACATCTCCTTGGTCTTGGCCTCATTCTGTACAGGTGGTGGTTGCCACACCACTCCACAAGGCGGTCCACCGTGCCTCTGTACTCTGCCTCCTATCCACTACGGATACACCCCACAACTGCAGAGTCCTCTGAGAACCTACAGGTTCCTGTCACCTACAGGACTCAGAATTAAACTGGAAGTCCGAGGTGTACAGGGTGAAGAGGAAAGGTAAGAGTACTGTCCCCTGTGGTGCTCCTGTACTGATGACTACCCATTCAAACACACAAACTGTTGTCTGTCTGTTAGGTAGTTGGTGATCCATTACATTGTGGAGGAGTCTACCTGCATCTTCAACATCTTCGCCCTCAGCAGGAGAGTCTGGATGGTGCTGAAGACACTGGATAAAATCAAAGAACATGATTCTCACAGTGCTGCCTGCTTTGTCCAGGGAAGAGAGAGCTCACTGCAAAAGGTAGATGACAGCATCATTGACTCCAGCCTGGGGGTAATAGGCAAAGTACAGTGGATCCTGGGAGGTACTCAGTTGGGCTCTGAGAGGGACAAGGATTTTTATGATGTGAGGGCTAGTGGTCTGTAGTCATTCAAGACAGATGGAGATGAGTTCTCACTGGAACAAGGCAGGACGTCTTCAAAAGCATTGGGACCTTCTTCTGACTCTGGCTGTTAAACACACAGCTAGTCTTCACCAAGGCTGCTAGAAAAGAGAGGGGATGGGGATGTAAAAAGAGCTTCCAAGTTGCTGGGTGTTGTGGAACACAACAGAATAAAACTGTTAATGATTACTAATAAGAAAACTGTGGGACTGCACAAGTTGACTAAGCAGTAGTAGTCAGCAGAGAAGGTCTAAAGTAATGCATTAATGACTTATTATACCATGAATACAGATAAATGTTATATCATTTTTTTCTTGGTTGGATTTACATTATGTCTTTAAACTAATCACTAAGTTAGTTTTCTGCCCACCCAGAATTCAGTTCAATTTAGTTTATTTGCATAGCACCAAATCACAATACAATCATTTCAAGGCACTTTATAAAAACCTGAAACCGACTCTATAGCTGACTCCTGAGCTGGTTCTGAAGTTTATTCTTTTTTTTCCACCTTCATATTTTTCCTCATGTTTCTGCCTTCACTGTCGCAGCCTCTCTTCCTCTCTTCTCCCTCCTCTTTCCTTATCCTCTGACAATGCATGTGACAGTACTCAAACTTATAGTGTTAAATACAGTAGCTGTGTATTACCAACTTAATGCGGAGCTATGTAAAGCAGCAACACAACTGATAAACTAAATGGTTATGACAAAGATATATAAAACTAACTTTAGTCCCACCCAGGGGCTCATGATTATATAAAGTACTTTGTGTGCTTTAATTTGACATGTTCCTGTTTTTGATTTGCATTTAAAAGCACTCTGACTCATGCTTTCTCCCATGACAGCTGCTCCTGCAGCATTTACAGTGTCAGCATGAACCATGTGTTTGTTTTGTTCCCTTGTATCATGAGTGTGTGTTGGATTGATTGTCACTCTGTGTTAACAGGAAATAGTAGTGTTGACATGGAGATGCAACATTAAAGTGAAAATCCATCCATCTATTATCTGTACCCGCTTATTCTTAATTAGGGAAAAAGTGAAAGTGAAAATAAATAAATATTTGCATATGTAATTGCATATTTTAGGTAAAAATACTTTTGCTTTGAATGTCAGAATTTTACTTGCATTTATTCTGTGGTATTGGCATTTCTGCCAAAGGATCTAAATACAGTCCACTGCTGCTTATTACCATCAGGTATGTCATGTTCACAAACTCACCTCACAGAAAAAATGTTAGCTAGAAGGAAGTTTGGGTTGAGAGTTTTCTCTTCTTTCTTTCCTTCCTCTGAGTGACTGGGCTAAGAATTATAAAGCTCAGCAGTGAGTCAGAAAGGGTGGTAAAGAAGGAGAAGAGATGGCATGCAACAAAAGAATAAAGTGGGTTGCTGTTCAGCCCATGGTATATCCAAGGGCATTGAGCAGGAATTACAGTGCTAACAAAATACCTTTGGTGGATATTACATGTAAGCTCTAGTTCAAAGGCACCATAGTAGGAAGTAAACTGGCTAAGCCTAATGCTCTGACGTAGAAGAGCAACAATTAGGTTCCAAAAGAATCAGAATAAAGAATAAAAAAGACATGAAACTACTGGGTGATAAATGAGAGAGAAACGCTGCAACAGCCAAAACACATAGAAAAGAGAAACGGTTGGGCCTTTCTTTGTACTTTGAGTCAAAAGAATTCAATATGTTTTTTTTTTTTTATCCTCACTGTATCAACGATATGTGAGACAATGGTTATAGCACAGATTCATGTACTGTCACTTGTCTGAACGGTAGGTTTTTTTTAATACCAGAAATTAATAGTTTTAAATGTTCATTTTTACTTGTATTAAAAGTATTGTTAAAAATGATGAATGAGGGGAGCCCTGATGGGTAAGTGGTTGAGGGTTTTCATGTGCCTGATTGCTGATGTTAGCAATTTAAGTCCGGCTGCCAACCTGAGTTGCAGGTCTCCCCCCTCTCCCTGCCTCTGTCCTCCCTGTTTCACGCCGGCCTCTCTGCAATTAACGGTTCAGTCAGTCAGGTTTTATACATTCTTATGACATTAGCTCATTCACATTGAGTGATGTGGCTCTGTTTCACTTTATTAGTAATTTATCCAAATCATTACTTCATGCACTTGACCTCACTACTGAAACTTTTGTGCATAAAAGATGTAGCACAGATTCCTGCAGAGTTACACTACTGTCTGTCTGCATCCACTTTGCATTCCCTTTACTGTCAAAACTCAACACTTCCTGCACATTTCACATTATAGGCCTTTCAGGACAGGAATTGCACTAATTGATCTGCTGGAACACTTATTGTGAAATATGTGTGCACTACTTCAACAGTTAAGAGAATAAAGCATTATCAGTTCAATACAGTGCAACACAACAGTTTTGGTGAGGGAATTTGTGCTTTTCTTTTTTGACATTTTTGGAGAGTTCAAGGTAAATTGTACTTTGAGTGGGAATTCTCATATTTTTCATGTTTATTCCTACATAATCTACTACAGAATTTACTTGGTGATTCATGATCAAGGTGAATAATCAGCTAATGCTGACTAATAGTATAAGTCTGCATATGAAGCCACTGGTATTCATATAAATATAACCTTCCCAAGGACTGGTGACCTGTTCAGGGTGTACTCCTACCTTTCACCCAAAGAGAGCTGGGATAGGCTCCAGCAGATCCCGGTGACCCTAAATAGGAATAAGTAGGTATAGATAATGGATGGATTTTATAGAAAATACAACATTATTCTTTTGTAATGTGATACATAATTCACAGTCCCACAAAGGAAAGTTAATACAAAATTACAGAATAATTTGTTGCTTGATGATTGACAGATAATTTAGGAATATTTGATGTGCTCAGATTTTAAACACACAGATGCATGTGTAAGCATCCTGTGTCAAGGAGAGTGGAGTAGATATAACAGAGTCCTATGTGCCTCACAGCTTCCATGTGATATAGTAGATGGGCCTGTCAGTTTGACAGACAGCTTATGGTACTGTGGCTGGATAGCTGCAGAGAGGAGGGAAGGTGGGAAGAGGGGGAGGCACAGAAAGAGTGATGGATGCCACCCCTCTCTGGGCATAAGGAATGAGTAATCTCCAGATATCTATCACCTGATGAGAGGTAAGGATGGATGAATGGAGAGAGAGAAACTGCACACAGAGACCATCCATTCCTGGCCAGTGCTTTCCCACCCAGCCGATGGGAAGCTTGGGGGTAAATCTACTGCACCTTATTTTGCTGATTGCTCTTCTGACAAGATAAAAAGCTTGGAAGCCCAGGGGGCCATCCTGACCTGTCCCTGGCCAGTCACAGAGTAGACAGCAGGTGTAAGTCATATGTACTCACTTGCTGGCAGTGCTGTTTTGATGGATATCTCAATACACATACAGTACACACAGCCATTGCACAAGAATTCCACATAAATTCCACCATAAACATTCATATAAAAATAACTTGTTTGAGGTACAATGGTTCTCTGAAGTCTGTCAACTAACAATGAAAGAATAAAGTTGAATCGCTAAACTCCAAAGCTCCTTTTATGGTTCAACTAAAATACTCACTGATAAGCCTTTAGATTGCACCATAGTCCACAAGTACATAAAAACACAAGAATTTTGTTCTTCCATGTTTGAAATGAAGTCTAGTGTATTTATCAGCTCAGATCGGCTCCAGCACCTCCTCAATTCGGAATAGCAGGAACAAATGGGAGATAATGGATGGCTGGTGTTTGCTTGTTTGGTTTGGTTTATTTCTACTGATGTGAAAGTGGTGACTCACTCTGTGGTTTGGCCCAACCAATCAGGCCAAGAAGCCTGAAAATCCGTCTCCATCTGTTGACAGTGGCTAGGAGTGACTCTGGGCTCCCAAAGGTGTCATGGTAGAGGTTACCAGGATTGTACCTGTAAAGCTATCTAAACCTGTGCTCACTGACAATACATTATTAGGTATTCTGTGATGTTGAGTATATGTGCTTCAGTAAATATACATAGGTCAATTCAGTGGACCTCTTCTGAGATGGCGGCGCGTCTGGATGCAGCGGCCCAGCTCTCCTCAAGTTTTGGTTGTAATTTTGTGTTTTTAGCAGTTTTTGTGTTTTCTAGCACTAGCAGCTGCTCATGTACAACACAGCAGAGCAGAACTGATAAACAACACAACAAAAAACACCTTATGTCAAGTATACTGCTACATTCCATATGCTTATAAAGCCAGCCCTCTGCCACATCTGGAATGTTCAGATCATCTGTCTCTGTCCCTTATTCCAGCATACAAACCACTCAGCTGTAGACAAAGACCATCCACAAAGACAGTCAGAGTATGAACTAAGGAAGCCACCTCAGCACTGCAGGACTGCTTTGAGGACGCAGACTGGGGAGTCTTCGCTGAGGAAACAGACCTGGAGGGACACACATCAGCTGTGCTTTCATACATTAACTTGTGTACTGAGAGTGTCTGTAAAAAAAATGTTTCCAATCAGAAACCAACAGCAAGATGCTCAAAATATTCAACATTTAAGTCTGGGGACCTATTAGCCTACAAAGAGGCACGTTCAGAAGACCTAAGAAGAGGCATCAGAAAGGCCAAATGCAGGTATAAGCAATGCATTGAAGAACACTTTTCCAACAACTCCAGGGGAATGCAGCAAGGAATAAATTCAATTCAATTCAATTCAATTTTATTTGTATTGCGCCAAATCACAATACAAATCATCTCAAGGCACTTTACAAAAACTAAAACTAAAAACCCAACAATTCCCTTATGAGCAAGCACTTAGCGACAGTGGAGAGGAAAAACTCCCTTTAACGGAAGAAAAAACTTCCAGCAGAACTGGGCTCAGTTTGGGCGGCCATCTGCCTCGACCGGTTGGGGTGAGTGGATAGAGCAGAGAGAAAAGAACAGCAACAATAAACAACAAATAGACACTGCAGGTTGGTGGGACCAGTAACTGCACATCAGCGATATACAGCTCCAGGACCAGGGACACCTGCAGAAGGTACAGAGAGAACAGAGAGAGAGGGAGAGAGCACAAACTAGGGGAGAGAGAGAGAGCACAAGGTTAGTAACATTCAATGGTGGAATATACATGAGGTGGGAGGAGAGGAAGAGAGGGGAGGGGAAGGGAAAGGGGGGGGTAGGGTAGGGGAGCTCAGTGCACCGATGGTCCTCGGGCAGTCTAGGCCTATAGCAGCATAACTAAGGGATGGCTCAGGATTGCCTGAAGCCAGCCCTAACTATATGCTTTGTCAAAGAGGAAGGTTTTAAGTCTAGCCTTAAAAGTACAGAGAGTGTCTGCCTCCTGAACCCAGGCTGGGAGCTGGTTCCACAGGAGAGGAGCTTGATAACTAAAGGCTCTGCCTCCCAGTCTGCTTCTGGAAACTCTGGGAACCACAAGTAGACCTGCACTCTGAGAGCGAAGTGCTCTATTGGGATAATATGGTACTATGAGGTCTTTGAGGTATGAAGGAGCTTGATTATGAAGGGATTTGTATGTGAGAAGAAGGATTTTAAATTCTATTCTATATTTTACAGGGAGCCAATGAAGAGAAGCCAATATAGGAGAAATATGATCTCTCTTGCTAGTTCCTGTCAGGACTCTGGCTGTGGCATTCTGGATTAATTGGAGGCTTTTTATGGAGATATTGGGACATCCAGACAGTAATGAGTTACAGTAATCTAGCCTTGAGGTACCAAATACATGGACTAGTTTTTCTGCATCATTTTGAGACAGGATGTTCCTAATTTTGGAAATGTTGCACAGGTGAAAGAATGCAGTTCTAGAGATTTGTTTTATGCCCCCCATAACTCCATAACTAACTTTTGTTCGTGTGGAAGGTTCATCGTGGACATGAACAAACTGGAATCTGTCCGATAAATAGGATTGGAACCATTTTAATGTTGTTCCTCTGATACCAATCACATGCTCCAGTCTCTATAATAAGATGTTGTGGTCAATGGTGTTGAATGCAGCACTAAGGTCTAGGAGGTGTTGAGTTCGCATATAACTTACCCAGGTCCGTTTGATGAGGAAGTACACAAAGACGTCTGGAGTGGTTCAGCTGATTATAGGTTTTATTTAAAACTATACAGAGCGCTCTGGAGATCAACCCTCATGGGACACACGGAGAGATCTGAGCTATAGGGGGAAACTATAGGACAGATATAGCTGATGGCCACCGCCCCACATACCAGTACTTTTCCAGAAAAGGAATTCGGACCATTACCTTATATGGTATTGTTATTCCCGTTTGTCTGCCCTCATAGTAAAGACATAGTGAAGAGCGGTGACCCTATCACGTGTCCAAAACATACAGGAGTACACTTTACACACTATGCTGCATACTAGTCACACAAAGTGTGTCTGCATTCCCACAGAGGACAAGTATAGAAACACATCCATTATCTAAGGCTAAGAGAAGATCATTGGTAACTTTTAACAGTGCTGTTTCTGTACTATGATGTGCTCTAAATCCTGATTGAAAATCTTCAAATAGTTCATTCCTGTGTAAGTGGTCTGATAGCTGCTTAGCAACAGCTTTTTCTAGGATTTTAGAAATAAATGGCAGGTTGGATATTGGTCTGTAATTAGCCAAGACTCCTGGACCAAGACTATGCTTTCTGAGTAAGGGTTTGATTACTGCAGTCTTAAAGGCCTGTGGTACGTAGCCTGATACTAGAGATAAATTTACCAAGTCCAATAAAGATGAGTTCATTAATGGCAGGGTGCCTTTAAGCAGTCTAGTCGGGATGGGGTCTAAGAGACACGTTGATGATTTCGATGAAGCAACTACTGATGTCAATTCAGAGAGATCTATGGGAGAGAAGCAGTCTAAACATAACTGAGGTCCTACAGATGATTCAAGAGCTACTGTAGTAGAAGATTCATTTATTGCAGGTATAGGAAGCATCTGCTGAATTTTATCTCTAATAGTTGTGATTTTATTTGTAAAGAAACTCATAAATTCATCACTGCTGAGAGCTAAGGGAACACTGGGCTCAACAGAGCTGTGACTTTTTGTCAGCCTGGCTACAGTGCTGAAAAGAAACCTGGGATTGTTCTTATTTTCCTCTATTAGTGATGAATCGTATGCAGTTCTGGCTTTACGGAGAGCTTTTTTATATGTTAGTAGACTGTTTTTCCAGGCTAGAAAAATTTCCTCTAAGTTTGTGGAACGCCACTTCCTTTCCAGCCTTCGTGATGCCTGCTTTAAGGTACGAATATGTAAATTATACCATGGGGCTAGTCTTCTCTGATTCACTAACTTCTTTTTCAGAGGGGCTACAGAATCAAGCATTTCACGCAGTGAGGTTACAGCGCTGTCAACAACATGATCAATTTGGTAGGGAGTGGGATTGAAGCAGCTGCCCTCCACTATGTTTATACTTGGCATAAAGACCCTCACTGGCTACAAGAACAGTCACATAGACATAAACTCCGTAGACAGTACTCTGCCAGACACTCTGAACCATTTCTTTTCTCACTTTGACCAGTGGAATAGTGACGTCAGCAGCCATCCTTCACTGCCAGGAAAGAATGACCCAATACAGCTACACCAACATTAGACCTATGCAGGGTCAAAGCAAGGAAAGCAGCTAGTCACTGGATGGATCTTGAAGGCCTGTGCAGACCAGTTGGCGGAGGTATTTACCACCATTATCATCCTCTTACTTTTACAGTCTGCTGTCCCCACCTGTCTCAAGTCAACAACGATCATCCCAGTTCCAAAGAAAACCACAGTGAACTTGTCTGATTGACAACCGTTCAGTTGCCCTAACCCAGAGGTGGGCACTGAGGGCCACAGCCCTGCTTGTTTTCCAACTATCCCTGCCTTACCAATGCTGATTACCTTCAAAAAAATTTTAATACAGAGATAACACAAGTAAACACATCATGCAGTTTTTAAATGGTTTTTATTATTAAGGGGAAACAAAATCCAAAACTACATGGCCCTGTGTGAAAAAGTCAGATTCAGGTCAGGACTTTGACTAGACCACTCCAAAGTCTTCATTTTGTTTTTCTTCAGCCATTCAGAGGTGGACTTGCTGGTGTGTTTTGGATCATTGTCCTACTGCAGAGTTCAAAGTCCAAAGTTCGCTTCAGCTTGAGGTCACCAACAGATGGCAGGACATTCTCCATCAGGATTTTTTGGTAGACAGCAGAATTCATGGTTCCATTTATCGCAGCAAGTCTTCCAGGTCCTGAAGCAGCAAAACAGCCCCAGACCTTCACACTACCACCACCATATTTTACTGTTGGTATGATGTTCTTTTTATGAAATGTGATGTTACTTTTATGCCAGATGTAATGGGATACACACCTTCCAAAAAGTTCAACTTTTGTCTCGTCACTCCACAGAGTATTTTCCCAAAAGTCTTGGGGATCATCAAGACGTTTTCTGGCAAAACTGAGATGAGCCTTTATGTTCTTTTTGTTCAGCAGCGGTTTTAGTCTTGGAACTCTGCCATGCAGACCATTTTTGCCCGGTCTCTTTCTTATGGTGGAGTCATGAACAGTGACCTTAACTGAGGCAAGTTAGGCCTGCAGTTCTTTGGATGTTGTTGTGGGATCTTTGTGACCTCTTGGATGAGTCGTCACTCTGCTCTTTGGTATAATTTTGGTCGGCTGGCCACTCCTGGGAAGGTTCGCCACTGTTCCATGTTTTTGCCATTTGTAGATAATGGCTCTCACTGTGGTTCACTGCAGTCCCAAAGCTTTAGAAATGGCTTTATAACCTTTTCCAGACTGATAGATCTCAATTACTTTCTTTCTCATTTGTTTTTGAATTTCTTTGGATCTCAGCATGATGTCTAGCTTTTGAGGATCTTTTGGTCTACTTCACTTTATTAGGCTGGTCCTATTTAAGTGATTTCTTGATTGCGAACATGTGTGGCAGTAATCAGGCCTGGATGTGGCTAGAGGAATTGAACTCAGGTGTGATAAACCACAGTTAAGTTACGTTTTAACAGGGGGGGGGCCAACACTTTTTCACACAGGGCCATGTAGTTTTGGATTTTGTTTTCCCTTAATAATAAAAATCTTCATTTAAAAACTGCATGATGTGTTTACTTGTGTTATCTTTGACTAATATTTAAATTTGTTTGATGATCTGAAACATTGAAGTGTGACAAACATGCAAAAAAATAAGAAATCAGGAAGGCGGCCAACACTTTTTCACACCACTGTATGTGCCTCTAAGCTATGTGTATCTAAGTTTATTTTTGCATGCCCTTATTGTAATTTTTACATTGCTCTATTTAGTATTTAGTGTTTATCTGTATGCACCAAGACTCTCAGAGTAACGAAATTTTGATTCTCTGTATGTGCTCTGCATGTGGCTGAATTGACAATAAAGCAGACTTTGAAACTTCCACCCTCATCTGAGAAGGTGTATTCCTGCTTGTGATTGGCTGAACACAACTGACCGTCTTCCCTGCCGATCTCTACCCAAACCAGTTTGCTTACCGAGCAAACAGATCGACAGAAGTTATCAAAGCTCTCCACACTGCATTTACACACGTGGATGACGGAAACACTTACATGAAAATCTTGTTTGTGGATTTCAGTTCAGCTTTTAATACAGTCATACTCCACAAACATGTTCAAAAATTGAGCAACCTGGGCCTAGGTTAACTGTGCACATGGGTACTAGACTTCCTGCGCAACAGACCTCAGAATGTCAGGATGGGAGGTTACACATCACCATGTCTCATCCTGAACACTGGTACACCTCAGGTGTGTGTCCTCAGCCACCTCCCCTTGGCATATTACTGCTCCCCTATCCATTTCACCAACACCATTGTCAAATTTGCTGATAACACCACCATAGTGGGACTGATTACAGATAATAATGAAATAGCCTACAAGGAGGAGGTTCAGCACCTGACAAAATGGTGTTCCCTCAATAATCTAGACTTAAACATCTCCAAAACCAAGGAATTTATAATTGACTTCAAAAGATCAAGGAGTACTGAGTACTCTGCCCTCTGCATACAGGGTAAGGAGGTCGAGAGAGTAGAGAGCTTTAAGTTCCTGGGTGTGCATATTTCAGCCGACCTCACCTGGTCTGCACACATCTCCCATCAGGTGGGGAAGGCACAGAAAGACTGTACTGCCTCAGGAAACTTAAACAGGCGCACCTCCCACATCACCTGCTGACCAATTTCTATTGGTCAACAATAGAGAGGCTTCAGGCCTACTGCATCACAGTGTGGTTCAGCAGCTGCACAGAGAGAACAAAAAAGACCTGCAGTGGGTGGTGAGGATGGCAAAGCACATTGTTGGCACAATACTATCTCCCCCCAAAGACATTTAAACTGGCCATCTCAGAAAGAAAGCCAGTTTTATCATAATGGACCCCACTCACCCTGGACATTACCTGTTTTCCCCTCTGCCCTCTGGGAAGAGATACAGAACAATCAAAACAAGGACTAACAGATTAAAGAACAGTTTCTTCCAACAGGATGTCAAATGCATAAATCCTCCCCCTTCCCTGCTTCTTCTCCCAAGTATTATTGAACAATAAACCAATGTCTCAGGTGAATAATACAATAATGCAATAGTACACAGACATGCATTTTTGCACTAATCTGTAAACACCTCTTATATATGTAAACAAATCTTATACCATTACACTTGACTATTATTCATATATTACATATCATATTATACATCATTCATATATCATAGAGTATACAACAACACTATGTATACTGTAATCTGCACTGTTAGTTTTCTTTAATTTGCTCCAGTGTACACTACAATATCTTGCAGTAACCATTGTATATATTACTTTGTCCTGGATCAATCAGTTTTGGCCCGTTTTTCAGTCGCTTTGAAACATATTAATGGATAAAGTCTGATAACACTGTAATCAGCACAAACTGAGCTACAATAATATGTGAGCAACATGTTTATAAATGATTGTGTTTTTGAGAAAACAAATTCAAATTCAAATTCAATTTTTTTATTTGTCACATACACAGTCATACATAGTATGATATGCAGTGAAATGCTTGCACAACTGCCCGTGACCTCAGTTAACGTACACATCAAGAAATAAGAGCACAAGAATAAGCATAAGAACAAAAAAATGATAACAAATGTGCCAAATATATAAGATAAACAATGAATTTGCAAGTGCAATTATAACTTTGCCAATATATAATAAGATAAGGTAAAAAATAAAATTTAAATAAAATAAACAGATTTGCAATGTGGATTAAAAAAAACAATTTACAGTGTGCAGTATGTACAGTATTGGAAGGAATGGGAATGATGTGTTCCCATGTTGTAGTGTGCAAATGTTCAATGAGTCCAGTATTATGTGCTTGAGTGTGCAAAAATGAAAACAGCATTTATGCGTGTGTAGTATAAAAACTAACATTTTGAAGTCTACCTGCAGCAGCTACCTGCATGGTGAGAAGCCTTGGAGCACAAACTGGAGGAGAGCTTAACTTGCTGGCCATTCACAGGGATGCTACTGGTGGGCAAATGTTTGGTATTTACTTTAATGTTTGATGATGTCTAAAATTTGACAGTGAAATGGTAAACTTATATGGTTTATGTCCATACAATAGTTATTACTGTGTAGACTGATACATGCAACTCCTTTGTGTTTCACATTAGGAACATTGAGAGTAATTTGTGTTTTTTTTCTTGTGTGTGTTCCTTTCTCCTTTTCATTGTAAAGGTTTTCAACCTGATTAATTGACCAATTGCCTAAACCAAGTTGCATGTGATTCAATTACAATAAAAAGCAACAAACAAAGATTAAGAAATAGGATCCGAGTTGAAAAGGCCCTTGGCTATCTACAGGTCGAGTTAAGCAAAACCCCCTGATAACTTGACACATCTTGTAGCTGAACCAGATCAGACTCACAATGAATGAATTTGTTTGGGTCCAGACCCACATGTTTGAAAAGGTCTAGGTGCGGTTGAGTTGGTCTGCACCCAAGTACAACGATAGTCTTCAAACAAAGCTGAACAAAGCACACAAAGTGGGAAAACAAGTCAGCTGAAATATGTAAGGCAGGTTTGAAAACACCACTAGTCTAATAATGCAATCTTGATATTAGTTAATTGGTTGAACAGGATGCCCTAATATGTGGGCATGGGGTTGTTTTCTAATATAATTTAATCATATCAGTATATTTCAATCTGTAGAGACCTTACTGCTACTACCCCACTATCCAAAGAATAAAACAGTGGCACACTAAGCCATCAAAATCATGACTGTAAAATATCATCCTATTATAGAAATATACAGCATAATGATATTTGAGATTTGTCTAATATTTTCAATAATTTGATTAATTTTACTTTGCCAGTTAAGATAACTATACTATTCCTTTCCTTGTCATTGAGTGCTCCTGGGGCTGCCAGTGGGATCTGCTGATTCTTCCCACAGCTCATCCTCTTCCATTCTCCATGGATTTGGTGAAAGCTCCATGACATAAGCTAGAGACAGCAGGCTAGGCATAGTGTGTGTGTGTGTGTATTTCATAGGGATATAGTACTATTGCACTATACAATAGTGTGATGGATAAAGACGAAGATGGGGCAACAGAATAAAAACCAAAAGAAATGAAAGATGGACAGAAATACAGTAGGACAAAATTACATAATGCCTGAAAGTAGGAAGAGCTTTAACACTGTGAAAATGAGGACCATTCTAAGAGTTGAAACATTTCTATTTTCTCTTCTTATGAATCGAGAATATGGCCATTTAGCCTAAACCTTTCAAGAACCAGTAACTTAACAGGTAATATTTTGCTCTCAGTTTATTTGTGGCTGGAAATTATATTTAGTTCAATGTGATCTTGTGTACCTTGCCTGTCAACCAGTATCAGCTAGGAGTGGCTTCAGGCCCCTCCATATGATAATCAGATAAGCTTAGGGATGGATGAAATATCCTGAAATATCACATAAACTACCAATAAAACACAAGACTGTTACAGATAGCAGATTACATTATTTTATGGCCGCCAGTCGCAAGGTTTAGTTCATATACATACAGTGGGTACGGAAAGTATTCAGACCCCTTTAAATTTTTCACCCTTTGTGTCCTTGCAGCCATTTGCCAAAATCAAAAAAGTTCATTTTATTTCTCATTTATGTACACTCAGCACCCCATCTTGACAGAAAAAAACAGAAATGTAGAAATTTTTGCAAATTTGTTAAAAAAGAAAAACTGAAATATCACATGGTCATAAGTATTCAGACCCTTTGCAGTGACACATATTTAACTCACATGCTGTCCATTTCTTCTGATCCTCCTTGAGATGGTTCTGCTCCTTCATTGGAGTCCAGCTGTGTTTAATTAAACTGATTGGACTTGATTAGGAAAAGCACACACCTGTCTATATAAGACCTTACAGCTCACAGTGCATGTCAGAGCAAATGAGAATCATGAGGTCGAAGGAACTACCCAAGGAGCTCAGAGACAGAATTGTGGCAAGGCACAGATCTGGCCAAGGTTACAAAAGAATTTCTGCAGCACTCAAGGTTCCTAAGAGCACAGTGGCCTACATAATCCTCAAATGGAAAAAGTTTGGGACTACCTGAACTCTTCCTAGACCTGGCCGTCCAGCCAAACTGAGCAATCGTGGGAGAAGAGCCTTGGTGAGAGAGGTAAAGAAGAACCCAAAGATCACTGTGGCTGAGCTCCAGAGATGCAGTAGGGAGATGGGAGAAAGTTCCACAAAGTCAACTATCACTGCAGCCCTCCACCAGTCGGGGCTTTATGGCAGAGGGGCCCGATGGAAGCCTCTCCTCAGTGCAAGACACATGAAAGCTGGCATAGAGTTTGCCAAAAACCACATGAAGGACTCCCAGACTATGAGAAATAAGATTCTCTGGTCTGATGAGACCAAGATTGAACTTTTTCGCGTTAATTCTGAGCGGTATGTGTGGAGAAAACCAGGCACTGCTCATCCCCTGTCCAATACAATCCCTACAGTGAAACATGGTGGTGGGAGCATCATGTTGTGGGGGTGTTTTTCAGCTGCAGGGACAGGATGACTGGTTGCAATTGAAGGAAAAATGAATGTGGCCAAGTACAGAGATATCCTGGAAGAAAACGTCTTCCAGAGTGCTCAGGACCTCAGACTGGGCCGAAGGTTCACCTTTCAACAGGACAACGAGCCTAAGCACACAGCTAAAATAACAAAGGAGTGGCTTCAGAACAACTCTGTGACAGTTCTTGACTGGCCCAGCCAGAGCCCTGACCTAAACCCAATTGAGCATCTCTGGTGAGACCTGAAAATGGCTGTCCACCAACGTTCACCATCCAACCTGACAGAACTGGAGAGGATCTGCAAGGAAGAATGGCAGAGGATCCCCAAATCCAGGTGTGAAAAACTTGTTGCATCATTCCCAAGAAGACTCATGGCTGTACTAGCTCAAAAGGGTGCTTCTACTCAATACTGAGCACAGGGTCTGAATACTTATGACCATGTGATATTTCAGTTTTTCTTTTTTAATAAATTTGCAAAAATTTCTACATTTCTGTTTTTTTTCTGTCAAGATGGGGTGCTGAGTGAACATTAATGAGAAATAAAATGAACTTTTTTGATTTTAGCAAATGGCTGCAATGACACAAAGAGTGAAAAATTTAAAGGGGTCTGAATACTTTCCGTACCCACTGTACTATCATTATATACTGATATCATAATATGCCCAGATGAAGTATACCTTTTCAAACAGAATGTTTGACTTAATTTTAATACTTAAATCAAATTTAGAATTAACCCTATGGAGTTGGTTCAAAACTGAAATTCAATTCTTGTTCACTTCCTAACACTGTTTAGAAAAAACATATGCAAGGAGACGTGCCTGATCATGAATAACATGTGATTTACCTGAGAAGACAAAGACTTGCATAATGAGCTACATAATGAGCCTTTCAGTCAGGAATGTGGCTGATAGGGAATCACTGCAATGCAATGCAAATGCATATGTTCATTATCTGAGTCGCGTTTATTCATATTTATTCGCTATTTATTCATTTAGGCTTTGCATTTATGTCTTGATTGAAGATGACTGTATGGTTTGTATGCACTGAATATGATTTATTAACCCTCTGGGGTCGACGCACGCGCCGGCGCGTTTTGACACATCTTTTTCTGATAAGGCCGAAACAAACTTAAATTACTCCGTCAATTCTGATCGTACAGATAAAAGAAGTATATCATTCAAATCTGTAAAGGGTCTAGTTTTAGATGTATACCATCATAATAACAACAAAACGTTGTGCTTTTTTTAAATAAAGAAAGCCGACAGGGTGCGCTCTCGGACTTTTCTGTCTCTGCCATTTCTCTTCACAGACGCGTAAATAAAACAACCAGAATCTCAGCGAATACTTGGCTCATAAAAATAAGAATTATATGGCTAGAAAGCTTGAAATGTTTTCTTTTGAGTGAAACAATTCAAGTCAAAAACAAATCATCACTTTTTATTTAATCCGTATGAACGTAAGGAGAAGTCCGTTTTTTCCCGTCTCACCTCATTACAGGTAATGCGGTCCCGCCTTGTACACTGTCCACTGTTCACATGTAAATAATCTCAGGTGAACCAGGTAAATATGTGCACGCCCCCGAGAAATGACACAAAATATCAAACTTCATCATAGAATTTACTCACTTTTTCGGCGCGTTTGGATGATGGCGCGTTACGCACGTGAAGCGGCGCTCCTTACATTCCACACAGAGACAAATAGTTTAGCTTGTCCTCAGAGTAAAAACACTGATTTTAACTCAAATGAGGATCGTTTGGCTCCTCATTGTGTTGTATTGTACAGCACTAATCCGTCCCATCTACATTGACTGAAAGGCTCATTATGCACGCCTTTGTCTGGACGTTCAGTGCGTCTTTTGTGTTCTCAGGTAAATCACATGACTATTCATCCTCAGACACACCCTCTTGCATATGGCCTTTCTGGACAAAAAGTGTCTTAGAAAATTTAAATCAGTGTATTGTTTTCTGTGAATGTGTGAACAAGATGACATTCACAGCACTCTGAAGTAAACACTTTAGCCTACAACATGCTGGTCTCCAAAGTCTTGTGAACCAATGTTCTGTTTGTGTTTTATGGTCTTATTTCAGTGAGTAAAAAATTGTAGTTTTTCACTAGCCATGCATAACCACTTTTTTCTCAAAAACACAATAATGTATAAACTTGAAGCTCACATATTATTGTAGCCAATTTTGTGCTGATTACAGTGTTATTAGACTTTAGACATTAATATGTTTAAAAAACACTGAAAAAAGCACAAATGTCAGGACATGTCAGAATTTGTCCAGGCCCCAAAAACCCCCTCAGACCCCAGAGGGTTAAAAGAGTGGAGCTTCTCTGGGGGAGCCAGTGGGGTGGTCGGCTATTTTGCAGGGGTCAAACAACCATTTATTAGGTTTAGGGGGAAGTATATTTTCACATAAGGCCAGGCAGGTTTGGACAGATTTTTTCCCTGAATAAATTAAATAATTTCATTCATCATGACAACTTAAAGTCTGCATTTTGTATTTACTCTGGCATTGTGGCAAAAACCCTGAGGTGAGCAGTAAAGAGTGTCAGAACAAACTGTGTTTTGAGTTTTGTTTTCTTATAAAAAAAGAAGCAGTACAAAAGTACACAGATACTTCGTTGTATCCCCAGCTACCCAGCTCCTACTGGGCTTAGGGTTTCCTTAGCCAATAGGAGATGCAAACAATTTCTCTCACTTTCCTATGCTACTACAACAATTATTTCCTAATGTTGTGAGATTTGGCCTTATTGTCCAAGTGAAGTTACTGTCGTGGCCAGGACGTGATGATGTCACCGGGAATATGCCAAGTTGTTGTTTACTGTGTTGTTAGTCATGAGCTGAGACGTGTGTCATGTGAGTAGAGTTACCGAGTTCAATAAAGCAAATTGTGAGGAATATAAACTGTCTTCCTTCATATCATGACACCTAATATGATTATATCCCAAACATTTACAATCTCTTTTGGCAGTTCTCCATTCTGCATGTGCTGTGCGTGCCTTCTTGCACTTTTTCATTCTCACACCGAGTTTCCCAGCCAAATAATGGAGAAGCATAACTCACAAATACTCCTTCACACATTGGTATGTAGCTAAAGAAATACAACCTTGAGTATGAATGCAACCTTGAGTACACAGTGTTCTGTTACATAGGCACTTGGTAAAACAGATATGAAAAACAAACCAAAAACATGCACCTGCAGTGTTCTCATAAAAGCAATCTGTGAATACAAGTTGAAAAAAATGGTTTCACGCTAAGATTCTTCCTCACACTGTTAAAAGTCACCAACGATCTTCTCTTCTCAGATAATGAACTCGTTTCTATACTTGTCATGCAAGACCTTAGTGCTGCATTTGACACTATTGACCACAGCATCTTATTACAAAGACTGGACGATGTGACTAGTATCAGAGGCTAATGATAAATATGGTTATTCATGTTAGCAGCAATGACACCCAATTACACCACTTAGAGGGCACTAAAATTAATGTTGAGTCGGTGTGTAACTTTGCCAAAACAATGTTGGGTTCTGTAATTTTCAGCCACATGTCGTCATTCCATCGCTGGCTGTCTAGGTGGTGTCCAGCCAATGATGTGGGCTTCATAGACAATTGGGCCACTTTCTGGGGAAAACCCGGTCTGGTAGTGAGGGACGGCATCCATCCCCCTTTGGATGGTATGGCTCTCATCTCTTGAAATCTGGCCGAGTTTATTAGCCAGAAGTTTGACAATCCAGAGTGGGGACCGGGACGCAGAGGCTAAAAAGCCTCTCTGCAGTTTCATTAGAGCCATCACCCCCCTCAAACCACATAGAGACTGTGTTTTGTTAACACAAGAAGAGTTATTCATAAAAATCTAATAAAAATTAAGACCACTCCTCTTATTGAACAGAAAAACAGAACAGTCAGATGTGGATTATTAAATATTAAGTCTCTTTCGTCTAAACCTCTGTTAGTAAGTGATTTGATAACTAATCACCAAATTGACTTACTCTGCATTATTGAAACCTGGCTGCAGCAGAATGAATATGTCAGTCTAAATGAATCAACCCACCTCAGTCATAAAACTTGTCATGGTACCTGAAGCACAGTTCGAGGTGGAATAGTAGCTGCAATCTTCCACTCAAACCTATTATTAAACTTTCATCTTCAGAGCAATTATAATTCGAGAGCCTCACTCTTAGCCTCTCACATCCTAACTGGAAAACACAAAAACTAGCTCATTGTGTACCGTCCACCTGTTCCTTACTCAGAGTTTCCAGACATCCTATCTGATTTAGTGCTTAGTTCAGATAAAGTCATTATAGTGGGAGATTTTAACATTCATGTAGATGTTGAAAATAATAGTCTCAGCACTGCATTTAATTCAATATTAGATTCAATTGGTTTCACTCAAAATGTTAACAAACCCACCCACTGTTTCAATCACACCCTTGATCTTGTTCTGACCTATGGCATCAAAATTGAAGACTTAATAGTTTTTCCCCAAAATCCTATTTTGTCAGACCATTCTTTAATAAATTTTGAATTTAAGATAATGGATTATGCAGCATTTGGAAGAAAATTCCACTACAGGAGATGTTTGATGCCCCAAACTTCACCCGTCCATCTAAGTTTTAGGTGGACGCTAGTGCTCTTGGAGCAGGTGCTGTACTCCTACAGGAGGATGATGTGGGCATAGACCATCCCATTTGTTATTTCTCGAAGAAATTCAAGAAACATCAGCTGCATTATAGCACCATTGAAAAGGAGGCATTAGCCTTACTGTTAGAATTACAACACTTTGAAGTGTACGTTGGTTCCAATACACAGCAGACCCTCGTTTTCTCTGACCACAACCCTCTCATCTTTTTGACTCGAATGCAAAACAACAATCATCGTCT
The DNA here is from genome assembly GCF_900324485.2 of Mastacembelus armatus. Taxonomy (NCBI): domain Eukaryota; kingdom Metazoa; phylum Chordata; class Actinopteri; order Synbranchiformes; family Mastacembelidae; genus Mastacembelus; species Mastacembelus armatus. The sequence goes on along the minus strand of NC_046642.1, from coordinate 27,653,959 downwards.
TATGCGCTGGTCCTTATTGTTGCAGGACTACAATTTGGAGATCCACTATAAAAAAGGATTAGAAAATGTGATGGCTGATGCACTATCCCGATGTTAAAAATAGAAAAAAAAAAAGAGACAAACATTTTCTTGTGAAAATGTTTGACTTTAGGGGGGGAGGTGTTATGACCCTAGGGTCATTATATGTGTGTGTGTGTGTGTGTGTGTGTGTGTTGTGTGTTATTGGCCCTCCCCATTACGTGTGTGTGTATGTGTGTGGGTGTGACGGAGGATGGAGTGGGCGTAGATGTAGGAAGCCGTGGATTGGACTTCCGGGATTGGCCCAACACTTCCCGGAAGAACGATAAGAAGCCCACGGACTGCTGCTCAGGAGAGCTATTCTCCCACCTTTGCCATTCCCAGCTATTTTGATAGAGATTTCGATTTAGAGTTAGTTAGAGATTAGGTTTTGTTTCGTTTTGAAGGTTTAGTGTTCATAGTAGTTTTCTTTGTTTTGGATTAGAGATACTTAGATATTTAGGCCATGTTTGTGTTTTGTTTTCTCCTGTTTGTTTTAGGAGTTTCCAGGCTAGCGACCTGTGATTTTGTGTTGTTTCTTTTGATTGAGATCGTAGGGCTCACGGAGCGTTTTTGTTTGAGTAGGGCTAAATTAGCGTTTTGTTTGTTTTGTACATTCTGTATTGTATTCTGTATTTTAACAGAATAAATATTCTTGTTAATTGTAGTTCGTCTAGTTCGTGTTTATTGAGAGTGGAAGAGGTTTGGAGAAAAACTCCACAATCGTGTTACGCTCCGGCAACCCCTAGGCTGGGGCGTAACAATCTGACAACGCTGTTAATAAATTTAAGAAAATGATTCCACCTTTATTTACATCCCTGCCATGTGCCAACACAGCGGAGAGCAGCTGCCTCAATCCTACTCCCTACCAAGTTGATTATATTGTTGACAGTGCTGTAGCCTCACTGTGTGAAACTCTTGAAACTGTGGCCCCTCTGAAAAATAAGCTAGTGATTGAAACCTGATAAAACAAGCCAGTTAGCCAGGTGTGTCTAAAGGTCATAAAGGCCTGGATGACCAGTAACTTTCTACTTTTAAACGCAGAGAAAGCAGAAATTATTGTATTTGGGCCTAAAAACATCAGAAACAGCTTTTATAACAAGTACAAGTAAAAAAAAATCTCTCGAACTGCCTTCTTTCACTTGCGCAATACTGCAAAAATTAGGAACATCCTGTCTCAAAATGATGCAAAAAAACTAGTTCACGCATTTGTAACTTTAAGGCTAGATTACTGCTCTGGAGGATGGCCTCTCTGGCAAACCGAGATCTGGAGCCGCTCCGGAGGACAGTCCCTCAGGTGAGCAGGGATCAGGGGCCATTCGGGAAGATGGCCCCACAGACAAGCAGGAATGTGGGCTGTGATGGCATCGGCAGGACCGGCCGACCCACCGAGACGAAGCTAAAGTTCTGGAGAGGGGGTCCAGACAGAGACTGGAGAGCCAGCAACAAAGGCTGGGGAGCTTGCAGCAGAGGCAGGAGAGTTGGCAGCAGATGTGGGAGCTAGCATTGGGAACTGGTGAGCCAGTGACAGAGGTGTCAGACAGAGGTGACAGAGGTTGCGGGGACTTGGCAGCTGGCGGCCAAAGTCTGGGAGCCGGCAGCGGAGACAGGATAGCTGGCAGCAGAGACCGGAGAGCCAGCACAACCCCTTGGTAGACTGTAGGGGAACTTCTAATGTCTCGTACAGCTCAAAGGGTCTACTGTTGGAGATGAGCGTGACCATTTGAGCTGCCTTCTTCTCAGTCACATAATGTGGGGGATAACGGAATTTTTGCTCCAAGCGGGAACAAAAAGTGAACACCTCGTAGTCCCTCCTCGTACTACGAGGAGGGACAGAGACAGCGTTCACATGTCTCTGTCCGCTTGCCCCATTCTGGCTGGAGTATTCTGTTATGACAACTACAGTTCTTTATTTCAAGATGGTGAAAAAGGAGAATGAACAAACTGGCAGGCTTGGACAGGAACAGGAGTAGTATAGAAATGGTTTGGGCTGCGGGCACAAGCGGGAGGGGTCACTTTTTATGACCGTTATTTATGACAGTCATAAAAATAATAAAACCATAAAATCGCGGGCACGCTCTCCTCCCACTGGGCTTCGCTATTTTCCTATTGGTCATGCCGATGTCTGTGGGATGCGTGTGTGTGTGTGTATCATGTGTCGCGGGGTATTTAAATACCTGCAGAAGGCGCCTGAGGGCCTTTTCTATCGCTTGTTTTATTAGCAAGAACTGTAGGGAACAACAATGATGATCTTTCCATCAGGTCGTTTGTTCCTCGATTTAATAGCGTGTATATCAGATCGTCTGCATTGAATACAATGTACTCCGTCAGGTACCGCAACCATTTTGTTGTGGGATGAGGATTCTCCACAATCAGCAGCATCTGCTGGAGGTATGTATCCGTTTTTTATATATTTTTTATAATATGTTTTATCTCGGGGTGATGCTGTTACTGAGGGATTCTAACCGAAATATGGGTCCGCTCAACAGGGACCATTGCTGAGTCGGATAAACGTGGCAGTGCACACCTGCGTGATAAAGGTGAGAGTTATTCCTACATGTATCCCTGTTTTAAAGCAGGATCAATGCTTAGCAGAAAGTTGTGGTTTTTTACAAAATGTGGGTGTGCTTCACAGAAAATCCTGGAGGGCCGCAAAGAGGCCTTGTCTTTAAAGTAACGCAGAGAGCATGCTATTTTAACCGGAATAAACAGTCAGGGTGAGTATGCATGTGATGGTTGGTTTATATTTAAAAATAGTATTGTATTATCGGGGATGTGTAGCTGATTATCTTTTATTCAATCTGGTAATGTAGCGGGTGTCGAGAGCTCGGTGAGCGGGGGGACAGGAGGAGGAAGCCCCAGCGTCCCTGTGCTAGCCAGCCGCTCGAGAGTCGCTGAGCGTCCGCTAGCGCCGGTAGGGCTGCAGAGGAAGGACGAGCTCCCCGGGCCGGCGAATCTGTGTCGTGAGCGTGTGATAAGCAAACAGCTCTGTGATTACGATAGTGAGGGTATGAGATATAAAATGCATTTCAACACGTTAAAATAAACGGGTTGTTTATAACACTGTTTTAAACACTTTTCAAACGGTTTGTCTGTGTTTATATCTAGACAATTTTCATCCGGCCAAGAGACTGAGAGCCGCCCCTGCAAGATCTGCAAAGAAGAAGAAGAAGGAGGAGCAGAAGAAGACCGATACTTGTGTTACAGTGACACCGCTGGTCGATAAGGAGACCGAGCTGTGGGGGTCAGAGTGGGCTGCGGAGACTGCAGCCGCCACACACTTTCTGGAGCAGCAACAGGTGGAGCCACAGTTCACGTGTCCTCAGGTGGAGGATGCTACAGCCTGGCCACTGCATCTTCAGGAGGATTCCGCAGCATCTGACTCAACTTGAGGCGTGTAGGAGGATGCGGCTGTTTCATCTCAAGGTGATGTGGCTGTGTGTTTTCCTACCATAAACTTTGACGATTTGTTGCTGTACAGTCAGGACATCACACCGTCGGCTGAGGCGGTGCGTGAGAGGTCACTGTTGTATACGCCTAATGTTACTCCTCCTCCTCCTCTTGATCCAGTCCGGAAGGGTGGGAAGCAGTTTTCTATGCTTAACCCTCTGGGGTCGACGCACGCGCCGGCGCGTTTTGACGCATCTTTTTCTGATAAGGCCGAAACAAACTTAAATTACTCCGTCAATTCTGATCGTACAGATAAAAGAAGTATATCATTCAAATCTGTAAAGGGTCTAGTTTTAGTGGTATACCATCATAATAACAACAAAACGTTGTGCTTTTTTTAAATAAAGAAAGCCGACAGGGTGCGCTCTCGGACTTTTCTGTCTCTGCCATTTCTCTTCACAGACGCGTAAATAAAACAACCAGAATCTCAGCGAATACTTGGCTCATAAAAATAAGAATTATATGGCTAGAAAGCTTGAAATGTTTTCTTTTGAGTGAAACAATTCAAGTCAAAAACAAATCATCACTTTTTATTTAATCCGTATGAACGTAAGGAGAAGTCCGTTTTTTCCTGTCTCACCTCATTACAGGTAATGCGGTCCCGCCTTGTACACTGTCCACTGTTCACATGTAAATAATCTCAGGTGAACCAGGTAAATATGTGCACGCCCCCGAGAAATGACACAAAATATCAAACTTCATCATAGAATTTACTCACTTTTTCGGCGCGTTTGGATGATGGCGCGTTACGCACGTGAAGCGGCGCTCCTTACATTCCACACAGAGACAAATAGTTTAGCTTGTCCTCAGAGTAAAAACACTGATTTTAACTCAAATGAGGATCGTTTGGCTCCTCATTGTGTTGTATTGTACAGCACTAATCCGTCCCATCTACATTGACTGAAAGGCTCATTATGCGCGGCTTTGTCTGGTCGTTCAGTGCGTCTTTTGTGTTCTCAGGTAAATCACATGACTATTCATCCTCAGACACACCCTCTTGCATATGGCCTTTCTGGACAAAAAGTGTCTTAGAAAATTTAAATCAGTGTATTGTTTACTGTGAATGTGTGAACAAGATGACATTCACAGCACTCTGAAGTAAACACTGTAGCCTACAACATGCTGGTCTCCAAAGTCTTGTGAACCAATGTTCTGTTTGTGTTTTATGGTCTTATTTCAGTGAGTAAAAAATTGTAGTTTTTCACTAACCATGCATAAACACTTTTTTCTCAAAAACACAATGTATAAACTTGCTGCTCACATATTATTGTAGCCAATTTTGTGCTGATTACAGTGTTATTAGACTTTAGACATTAATATGTTTAAAAAACACTGAAAAAAGCACAAATGTCAGGACATGTCAAAATTTGTCCAGGCCCCAAAAACCCCCTCAGACCCCAGAGGGTTAAGCGGCCAGCTGATTCTGCATACACTAGTGACTCTGAGACTTGTTCCTCATCAGATAGTGAGTCAGAGTGTGATTCTTATTCTGTGGCTTCAGAGATTAGCGGTGTGTCAGCTGCTTGATTCTGCTGCTGCTGCTGTAGCACCTGCTGGTGGTGCCTCAGTTGTAGCACCTGCTGGTGGTGCATCAGATGCTAGCACACCGACCAATGGTGATAACACGGCCCTGGTAAACCAAGCAGTGTTAGAACTATTGTCAAATCTCTGTGCTGCTGTGAAGCACAATGACACAGAACTCACACGGCTAGAATCGTATGTTACGCATGCAGTACCAGTGTTAGTCAACTGCATAACACACTCACAAACTCTGTATTCCACCTCTCTAGACAAAAATGGCAGGGTGTGATAACCTGTATGGCGGTGCTGCTGCTGCTGCTGCTGCTGATAATGGTTCAACAATGAAAGCAATGACACATGATCAATTCTCACGCTGGGCTGTTGAGATGCGTGCCAAAAACACAGTTTATGAAGATGATGAACATCCATCCACCACCAAAAACAGAATATCTCAATGCCTCATTAAGCACCACAGATTTTGACAGATGGGCTGAAAACACACGCCAAAAGTTTGTGCAGCTCAAGAGAAGAATTGGCCTTCTCCCACAGGGCGGCGCGGCTAAACGCACCGCTCTTTCGCCTGATGCCCTCGGTGTTGCAGTCATTGTTCAGCAAGCATACGATCAGAGGGCTGTATGTGACATTGCAGATGATGATGATGAAGTAGCTGATGTTGTTGTTGATGCTGATTCAGAGCCTACTTGTCTGATGCATGTCACTTGTCCTACATACGAGAAGGGACAGCAGACCCTAGTACCTGCTGCGGATCCATATGATCATCGTATGCTATGTGATGATGAAGCTGTTGATGCTGATGTTGGTGATGCTGATGCTGATGTTGTTGCTCGTGGTGGTGATGCTGATTCAGAGCCTCCTCACCTGCTGCAGGGGCAGCAGGCCTCTGTGGCTGGTTCACTGATCTCAGACCCTCCTCTGACAGATGGGTCTACTGTTAACACCCTCTCCAGTCCTGATGGTCTTCAGCATGGTGCCGGTTTAATTACAGTCAGGAATATTCCGTCATTTGATGCTTTAGAATTGAGACAGCCTATACACTTTAGAGACATTAACATCGATACTCACCCTGAACAGATTCCTGCGCTTGTTAGGGAACGTCTAACCGGTGTTATAAATAGGGCTATTGACGTATCACGGGCTGGTAGTGTGCTGAATGTGGTGTTGAGGGGGCCCTCCCTGGTTAGCGATGTGCAGGTGGTTTTGAGGCCCAGTAATGCTTATGACGTCGACACCTTCATTGATGAAGTGGCTCAAGCGATCCAGAGCAATGACGATTCATTGTCAGACGGGGACCTGGAGTTTGTGGTCAGCGTGGCGCAAGAATGTAGGGGTGGAGGCACCCGGCTCAAGCTTGGGAGGGTGCCTTATAGTGAAATTCTGTCTAGGAAGGGAAAGCATTTGTATGATCCTGATAATGGTGGTGGTGGTACTGTTAGAAAACGGCCACAATCAAATGTGATGTATGCAAGCGCATTTGTAAATCAATGCTGTGCTTCCAGAATCACAAATTACCTGACCCTAAACACAATATGATTCCCTGCGCTACAGTTAAATATTGTGAGGGGTGTGAAAAAATTTACAGGATATGTAGAGAGAGCCCTAGACACAAATGTGCAGTCCCGCGGTGCAGACACTGCGGTGCTCTTAGAGGGGACATGGTGCATCAGTGCTATATCCAGCCGCTGCCGCCTAAAGAGGAAGAGGAGGAACCCCCTGAAAAATACATCCTGTATGACTTTGAAACCAGATACCGTGATGGGAGACATGAAGCAAATTATGTCTGTGCCATGGAGATGGATGAAAAGGCTGACCTGTACCCGTTTTGTTACACTGGTGCTGGTTGTGTGGCAGCATTTATCAGGCAGTTTAGACGCAACAGGTACAAGGGGTATACGTTCATAGCGCATAATGCAGCAGGTTTTGACAGTTATGTTGTGCTCGAGTATCGTGTGAGACAACGCATTACTCCCCTAGTCATCATGAAAGGTAGCCGAGTCATTATGATGTATGACGAGGACTACAGACAGCGCTGGATCGATTCATACAGCTTTCTGCCTATGAGTCTGGCTAAAACACCTGCTGCCTTAGGCTTTGAAGACATGGCCAAAGGCTACTTTCCTCACAAATTCAACACTGTTGAAAATGAGTTTTATGAAAGCCCCTACCCCTCGCCAGAGCATTATGGGTATGACAAGATGCCTCAGAGTGTTTAGGTGAAATTCATGCAGTGGTATAATGGAGTTAAAGATGCTACTTTTAAAATGCAGGCTGAGCTGGCTTATTATTGTCGAAATGATGTTGCGGTATTGCGCAAGGCCTGCAAGATTTACCGCACAGCATTCATGCAGTGTACAGAGACTGACCCTTTTGCGTTCACGACTCTGGCATCAAGTTGTATGGGTGTTTTTAAGAAGCTCTTCCTGCCTCAGGACACAATGCCGCTCACCTATGATGGGATGTATCTGGAATGTAATAAAGCATTCTCAGATGTGTCTGTGCAATGGCTCGAATACGTGGCCTATTCTGAAAACAGGGTGATCAGACATGCTCTGAGAGGTGGTGAACACAAGATTGGGTCCTACTGTATTGATGGATTTGATGCTGCCTCAAACACTTGTTTTGAATTTGCAGGCTGCTATTATCACAGGTGTATAAAATGCTTCCCAGAATCCGCTGCAGAGAATAATGTAGGGCTCTACGCGCAGTTTAACAACAAAGTTGAAGCTCTACGCCTCCGTCACAATGTCAGTGTGGTTGTGATGTGGGAGTGTGAGTGGAATCTGATAAAGCAGACAGATCCAGACGTCAGGGCCTTTCTTGCAGACTACAAGAAGCCTGAGCGTCTCAATCCTAGGGATGCACTATTCGGCGGGAGGACAAATGCTATGAAGCTCTTGCATGTGACAGAGTGTGCAGAGGGAGAAAAAAGTGCATTACTATGATTTCACAAGCATGTATCCTACCGTCCAGGCTAAGAAAGATTATCCAATTGCCCATCCCGAGATAATTATAGGCAATTTTGACAGCATTGAAAATTATTTTGGCTTTGTCAAGTGTACTGTTTTGCCCCCTAGAGGTCTGTACCATCCTGTTTTGCCATACAGGTGCCATCACAACCTCATGTTTCCCCTCTGTCGCAAGTGTTACGAGGAGCTGAATCAGGACACTCCCTGCAGTCACACCGACTGTGAGAGACAGCTGACGGGGACGTGGGTGTCCTTTGAGCTTGAAAAAGCTATTGAGAAGGGCTACCAGCTTGTGAGCATTGATGAAGTGTGGCATTTTCCGAAAAAGACTAACACGTTATTTCAGGAATATGTTAAAACCTGGGCAGCATGGTGGCTGAGTGGTTAGCACTGTTGCCTCACAGCAAGAAGGTCGTGGGTTCGCATCCCGGCCTTTCTGTGTGGAGTTTGCATGTTCTCCCTGTGCTTGCGTGGGTTTACTCCGGGTACTCCGGTTTCCTCCCACAGTCCAAAAAACATGCATGTTAGGTTGATTGGTGACTCTAAAATTGCCCGTAGGAGTGAGTGTGAGTGTGTGAGGTTGTCTGTCTTTGTGTGTCTATATGTGGCCCTGCGACAGACTGGTGACCTGTCCAGGGTGTACCCCTGCCTTCCACCCGAGAGAGAGCTGGGATAGGCTCCAGCAGATCCCCGTGACCCTGAACCAGGAAAAGCGGGTATAGAAGATGGATGGATGGATGTTAAAACCTTTTTGAAATGTAAACAGGAGGCCTCGGGGTACCCCAAAAATGTCAAGACAGAGGAGGAAAAGCAGAAGTATGTCCAGGACTACAAAGCCCATGAAGGTATAAGACTAAACCCTGACAAGATTGCTGTCAATAAAGCTGTCAGGAGCTGTAACAAGCTACTGCTAAACTCATTGTGGGGGCGTTTCAGCATGAGGACCAATATGGGCACATGTGAGTTGATCACTGAGGCTGAGCGATTCACAGAGCTCATATTTAGTGACCATTTTGATGTCAGACAGTTTTGCTTCATATCTGATGAAGTATCCATGGTTCAGTGGCGTCATAGTGATGACCGAGACGGCAGGGCCAGTGATGTGTTTATTGGGGCTGTGACAACTGCCCATGCCAGACTCATGCTATACGAGCTATTGGACAAGTTGTAGGAGCGTGTACTGTACTGTGATACTGATTCTGTCATTTTCACATCTAGACCTGGTGAGTGGATGCCGAGTCTAGGTCCTTACCTAGGTGACTTGACAGACGAGCTGTGCGTTGATGATGACGGGGAGGATGATTTTATCACAGAGTTTGTCTCAGGTGGACCCAAATGCTATGCTTACCACACTCAGAGAGGGAAGAGACATGTGAAATGTAAAGGGGTAACTCTGAATTCAGCTAACACATCTGTTGTGACTCAGGAGTCTCTAGCAGGGCTTGTTAAATGATTTGTGGCTGATCAGCAATCAGACAAGCACATCATCACAGAGACTGACACCATCAGACGGGATAAGAGAAAGTTCCATTTACAGAATGTCAGTGTCTCAAAGAAAGTTCGTGTAGTCTACAACAAACGCAGGGTCCTGCCTGACTACAGAACATTGCCTTATGGATACTAAGATGGAATTTGATGGGCGTCTAATGCACCCTTTTAGCATGATTGTAAGCGGGCCCTCTAATAGCGGGAAGACTGTCTTTGTCAAAACACTTATTGAGAATGCACAGTCTTATTTCACACAGAATTGATAATATTGTCTACATCTATTTGTGCTGGCAGGCAGCGTACAATCAACTCCTAAAGATTGTTGACATAAATTTTGTCAACGGGCTGCCTGAGTCACTGTGTGATGACACCCTTTTGCCTCCAGACAAAAACAACCTCCTGGTTATTGATTATTTGATGAACGATGCCAGCGGTAATTTGGAGGTGCAGAATGTATTCACGAAATATGTGCATCACAGAAATCTGAGTTGCATCTATC